>NW_009944901.1:49624-98413 GCF_000696875.1 Nestor notabilis
ACAGAGTTTATGAAGATCTCTTTAAAACACATTTTTAATCAACAATTCAGTATTAACTTTCCAACAGTATTTGAATTGACCCTGAATTCTTCATCCTATTACTGCCGATGAGTTAATGTATGTTTTGCACTATAAGCAAACAAACAAATAAACAACTCGCACTCTTGATGGGTCTTAATTTTGTGTATAATTAATTCCTGGTGAAACATACATTTGAAGTGGGCATCTTGTACATTGGCTACTTTCCATTATTTTAATATTGCACTGATTACCATATTTCTGGAGAATTACTAACAGAAAGGGTGTAACTATGAAATATGTTGGTCAAAATCAGACACCAAAATGTTCACTTTACAATCACAAATTTAGTGTAAAGTTCTTGTGAAAAATTATTTTGACATTGAAAATATTACCTCGGGAAAAAAGAAGAATCAAGAATAACAATGTGCAAACAATGACGCTTTGGTCAGCAATACTTTTTGTAGAACATCATTTGGTATTTGATAAAAGCAAGGCTTCATTTCAATACAAATAATTGTACTAATTAGGAAAATATCTTATGGAAAAGAAACAAAAATCTTGCTGGAGAGACCAGTTCATATTAGTGTAATACATTCCAAGTCTTCCTATTCCTTTCAGTATAATTTTAAACATACTTAATCCTTAACATTGCTTTTCAGATACATTATCAGATGAGCTCTATATATCAATTCTCTGACAGTATGTTTGATTTGATTTACTTGATGTAATTTCTTCCAAATCTTCTCTCAAAATTCTCTCAGAAAAATTCAGATAAAGTTGAAGTGTTCTGACATTTCTTGAGAAACCAGTGTCAGTATAAAGTACTGTGCCACATGTGGCAGAATGCAAATTTAGCCTTTCCCCTCCTGCTATTTTGAACCCTTCACCAGTTTCAACAGCTAGTATATTTTTATTTTTGATCCATATGGACTTATATAATGCACCCACTTAATACATTTAGAAAAGTGACTGTCAGTTATCTTCACCTCTGGTACATGACTGTGGAGTATGACATAGAACTCTGATTATTTGTCAGGTGAACAGGACATAAGCGGTATGTGTATAGTGCCATCTAATGCCATGGAGACTTCAGAAATATTCTGTCATCACCTTCGACTTCTAGAAAGGTTAAGGATACCAAAGCTTTCAATGATCAACAGAAATTTGTAATGAAAATTGTTCCTGAAATAACCAGAAAAATTTTCTAAAATAGCTAGTATTGAATATACTTTTCTTGCTTTTACAAAGATATGTCTATTTTAAAGCATAAGATTTTGAAGTATTTCAAGTCCAGTTGAGTGATATGTAGGTCAATAATTCCCATTGCTCTATATTAAAAACTAAAGAGTCTGCTAAGCCAAATAAGTTAGAGGTGTCTACAGACAGAAATCTCAGCAGAATATCAAGAGAGAAGGCATAAATGACATGGTTGTTGCCACAGGAAGATATAAAGCATTGTTTGTTTCCTAAATTGCTTCTGATATAGGATGGTTTTAGGCTAAAATTCCCTTGTCATCTAGTTATATTTAATATTGTTTACTATTATTCATTCTGTGAAAATTCATCTTGAGGCTATTTTACCTGTCTAATGCTTACAGAAAATTCCTATTTTCTCCTCTTTGAATCATTATTCCTTTGATTTCCCTCACATATTATTTCCTTTTTAACTCTTTCTACTCATCTGTTACAATCATGAATCATCTTTACGCATCTGCTAGCCATCTTTGTGCTATTTGGCTTTGCAGCAGATTCTCACAGCATCAGGTATCTGACTGTGACCTTTAAGCCTGCGCATTTTCTCATAAAGGATTCTATAAAACTGTTTTAATCAAGCAGAACATAATGTATTTCAATGGTATAGAGCTGTGACATTTTCTTCTGCCTAAACCTAATCCTATAGCAAGTGTTCTTATATGTTTGTGATTTTTTTTCTAAACTTGATGTTCTTTTAACACAACCCAATTGCCACAAGATACACTAGTTTTCTTGTTAATCAGTTGGCAGAAGGCTCTTATCAATGTCACAGTCTGTGAGTTTTATTCCCAACAGATTTCAGAATTGGGCAGCATTGAAGTATTATATCTAACCACAGTATGTACCAGTATGATTCCAGACTAGAGGAAGTATCAGTTGGTCAAATTCCTGTCACCAAAATACATTATACATTATGAAAATAGTTACAGCAAATGATTAGCATTCCTGAATCAGTTGACTGCCTTACTTGGCTTCCAGTAAGCTGAGAGCTCTGCAAGAGGTCAAGCAATGACAGCTAGCAAAACTTTTTCCCATATTTTATTTTTGTCTGTCTGAGTAAAAATATGTAGAGTTATGACTATGGAATGAATAAAACCATGAGAAGACAAAACAAATTCATTGAAATTTCCTTCTATTTCCGTGATCGTCAAGTTTTACTTCTTGGCATCCAAGCTGTAGTTGAAATCCTAACTCCAAATACTCTACATGATAGCAAAGTGAGTTTCCCATAGTTGTCAGGCACAGTGCTAAACTCTGAGAACTGCTCCTCTTCTATCCATGAATCACTCAGATTCTAATAGGTATAAATACCTAACTGTACTCTGTGCATAAAAATTAACGCATGGAAGACAGAAGAAATATGCTTACCAGTTTATGATTAAATTGGAATCACAGACCTGAGAAAGACTTCAACCTGGTGCTCAATATCCACTCATAAAGAGGTGCTAGACCTCCCCTAGGAAATCTGTTTCAGCAATTACCTGTGCTTTGCCGTTGCTGGCAAATTTTTGGTATTTAAAAGTTTGTTCTCGCTTTTCTCTTTGTGTTATTCAACTCCTAGTTCCTTTATCCTTTCCTCATGACACCAGACTTTCTAGACTTTTGTGATTGCTTTCCACTTGACTTTCCATCTGGTTTGCATCTGTCTTGAAGGACTGAAGGTAGACGAAGTACTTCAGCTGAGACTTTCCCAAAGCTGAAAAATGAAAGAATTAGTATACTCCTGTACACAGATCCCTCTATGGGATTTACGTATTACTACAGCACGATATTGCTGGTTCATGTTTAAATATGATTTGCTATTACACCGAGGATGTTTTCCGTCAATGTTTTAGCTAATTGTTCCCAATCTTCCATGAGCAACTATTTCTGCTGAAGCACAGTATCTTGTATTTGCTGAATCCTATTTTCTTTTAAATAGTCTCCAGTTTGACAAGGCCATTTTAAATTTGAACTAATTTCTCAGCAGCATCTCCCAGCTTGGAAGCATCTACAAATGTAATTAGCACAATCTCTGTTCTTTCATCCTGCTTATTAATGAAATATTAACCTCTGCAGAATCTCACTTCCACATCCTTTCATTCTGATACGCTGTTACTTACTCTCTCAAGAAGTTCAGTCACTGGATCCAAGCTGCAGTGCTTCCAAGATTGCATATCAGCTATACCAGATGTGGTTGACTTTTTACTGGTCTAGATTGACTATTACTCATTTAATTGCTTTTCTTCTTGATGTTTGGAGTTCACTTGTTTGTTCTGGTATTCTTCTAGACATCAAATTAATCTGATTAAATCTGCAATCTACTTTTATTTTCCTTTCTGAAGACAGTTCCACTCTTCAGTTTTCTTTATTGTTCCTGAATATTCACAGACAATGCTGTTATCACTGAGATTTCATTAGCCAATTCTTTTAGTAACCTGGAATGTGCTTTAGAACATTCATCACAATTGAAACAAAATAAATACCTCAATCTCAATTTTTTTTTGTTTTGTTATTTGAAAAACTACACTAGCTGTTCAAACTATATCCTTTTACATTAATATTTCAGTTTTCATTTAGTCTATCATGCCTCTGCTATAAGAGTGAAATAGTCATTTTAATCTTGTATCCAGACTTCCTACTCCTACAATTTTCCCTGTGCTTCCTTTGATATCTTTACTCATTGGGAAAACACTGCCTGGTTCTGCATGATACATCTCTGAAACACCACATTTATATGGGTAGCTCTCACATACAGGGACAGTATTATTCCTGTCATTCCTTGTGCACTATGTTTTTTTATGAATAGTACAACAGCTTAAAATGCTTTACAAATATCTAATTTCCATGCAAAAATTGCCTGCAATATTGTTTGCTCACAGGATGCAATTCTCATCCTTTGGTTGATAGGCAGCCAGTAGCAAATCTTATTTCAATTTGTCAACTATTTTGGTACTTGGCATAATCAGACGGCTGGCTAAGAACATCTTCTGCATCTCTACTTTGGAGACAAGTAACGATAACAGACATACTCACATACAGCCTTTCACCCAGGAGGATCCAGAAAACATTGCAGAGGATATAATTTGAGAAGTATTTGAATTTTAAGATTGTTTTTATCCACTGCAATAAAGTGAACTGTGGCAACTGTTCAAGAGTATCACTCCAGGAATGAATAATATAATATATAGAGATACACAAGAATTCTGTGGTTTGGTGAGCAAAACAATGGAAAAATTGAAACCTCTAGTGTCATGTATTATCAAGGATATTCTAAGAGTATTGAGTTGATTTCATAACCTTTTTTTCCCTGCATGAATCAAAGGCAGTGTGGGAGCTGTTGAGAGGCAATGCAACCAAAGTACTGAAACACTTGTCACAAGTTATTCTGAAATATCATATACAAATTATTTAGGAATAAGCATGTGGACTACTCTGAGTATTGTCCTGACCAGAGAGGGAGACCATCAGAGAATCCACAGGTATGAAACACTAGTGAAAAGAAATCTGTCCCCTGGGACTCGGCACCTTCTGGGGCACACTTGCAAATGTGACTACTGAATAGAAGAAGCGTGTATATAAAAGCAGCTATCATTTGCAGATAGGTTGTGGTTTTTTTCCACTGAGTAACTATTGTCCTTCTAACAGTGTTAACAACAAAAACACCTCGACCCCTTCCATCTCCCCACCAAAAAAATCCAGCCAATGAGATCTTAAAATCAAAGTGACTTTAGGAACCTGTAGAATTCAGTGGTCTATGGGAGGGAAAAAAAAAGTCAGTGATAATATCCTGGGAAAGGTAATGGATCATGAAGACCTGAGATCTCAGAAAGAAGGGCCAAAGGCAGTTAAATTTCACTTGAGACATGGAGCTGGACTGGTCAAACTATCCTAGATAATTTGTAGAATGTCACAAGAACAATGACATTAGAAGCCAGCTGAAATGCAAAGGGAAACCTGTTCAATAACACAGCACTTCCTACCACATTAAAAAAACAAAACAAAACAAAACAAAACAAAATCCAGTAGGTCAGTGATTTCATGGAAAGATAGCATATTTAGACTTTGCTACCAGTATTTTCTGAACCTAATTTTCTCCTGAAGCTTTTAATATTTGGAGGGCTACCAGAAGCTCTGCACTGCCTAGACACCATTGGAAAGCAACAACAGATATTAAGGATGAAGAAGTACATACTCTTTCTTTTAGATATAGATATGTTCTCCATTTAAAATGGAGGGCAGTATGGGGCATTCATCACACCTTTGGTGGTGACTAGTCTTAATTATTTTGGAAAAATTGCCACACCTTTTATCTAGAAGCAGAAAAGGGAGAGTAATCATATACCAGGAGAAAATGGATCTTAAACATAGAACAGGCAAACAAATAGTGTTTTAATTCACATTTAACCCACAGCATTTATAGGTCCTTTCTATCACAAAAGTGTAGCACCTCCTATTGTGATTACCATTACCACAATGGGGTTTCTCAATGTACCTCCAGGCATCACGCTCAGTATGATAACCTTTTTATCTTGTGTTCTTTCATTCAACCTGCTGATGGAGACATTCCAGAAGCTTCCTGATGAGGGTTTTCTATAAAAGAACAATGTTTTTTTGGAAAAAAAGAAAAAAAAAGACCTGCTTAGAGAGGTATGTTCTTGTAAGCCAGCCCAGAGGCACAGAAGGCTAGGAGTGGGAGGGAGAAGGTGACCAGACAACTTTCCAGAATTCTTTATGGATCATACATTGCATTATAATGTGCATTAACACAAATGATAACATCCAAGCATTCTGGGTAATTTTCTACCCCTTTAATTTTGTGTTTCATGAGGGTAATATAACCAAATATTTCTGGAATATTTCCATAAATGGAAAAAAAGCAGAAAAAAAACCCCTAAAAAAAGCCCCAACAAGCAAACCCAAAAAAGCATGTAGTTACTAGTAGAATAGAAAATACAGAAGACAGAAGAAAGAAGGAAAAGTGACAAACTCCTTCTAAGACTGGAGAACATTGGAATATAATAGTGTGGATAGGACTAGTCATCTTGAATATTTGTAGTCCTTTAAGAAAGTAAGAATTAAAAAGTTAAGTGTCATGCCTTTTCAGAGAGGGGGATGTTGTTTGTATGGTTACCACCACCCTAGCAGCAGAGATGGAGTAGCTCTGCCCATCAGCTTCTGACTTATCCTGGGTAAGCTAGGTCAACAGGGAGGTGGAGAGACCATCACTACTAGGGTCCTTAATACAAAGTATCATCCTTAAAATTGAAGAATACAAAGATAAGTAGAGCAGAGGTGAAGAGGTGAGCACTCAGAGAAACAGTTCTGTTTTTTTGTTTTGTTTTGTTTTGCCTTTTCCAGGATGTAATCAGGACTCACTTTCCAGCACCAGTGTTTGGAAGGTTATCATCTCCAGTTTTTATGTCATACATGGAAAATCAGTTTTCAGAATTCAACTTCAAATTATTAAAAGGGGACCTGACATATAGTTTCATAACTCATACTCTTATCTATGGAGTTATGACTTACCATTTATTAGCCTGAAGGGAAAGATTTTTTTTCTCAGTCCATAGTTAAACTAAGAATTATCTGGTATTCCTTATGCATGTGAAATTTATTTTAATAAGGGACTTTGAAGTTCTGAGGAAGAGGACCATCCTCCAGGAAAAAAGCATATTATTAAGGTGTTTACATTAGGAACTGTTATACTGTAGCTTAGAGGATATATATCTTTCCTGGAGTTATACTAAAATCCTAATAGATCTGGGCACCGTTATTTAGTTTTACGACAATATTGAACTTTTGCTAAGACTTCAGAATATTTGCAAAATGAAAGTACTATAGATACAATTTTGAATAGGTACAAAATGAACCCATATTGGACGCAGGATGAATCTTACTCTTCTGCTACAGAAAAATGAACCACCTGTTTCTGCCATTATAGCATTGTTAGGTTGGAATTCATGAAATTTGGAAAGAAAGTTATTCAGGAAAGGTTTGGTTGGTTTGTTGTTTGGGTTTTTTTTCCCCTGAGATAATATTGAAGTGCCCTGAGGAGTTTTATAATGTATGGGCCAGACATATTCACTGAATTGCTAATGACTTAGGTGGGTATAGTGTTTCTGAAGGTAGACTTGCTTGAAAGTAGAGGCTGTGAGTGACTTACTGAACACTGAGTGGGAAAGTGTATGAACTGAGTAGAGAAACATTTCTGAGCAAAAGTAATTCCCTCCTACTTCCCACAAAATAAAGTCAAATGCCTATTAAAAATGTGAAGAGATTATCATCTTGAAGGGATTTAAGGCTGTAGAGGAGATTTTTTTTTTTAATTGTTGTTTTCTCACAAAAAGCATGTAGAAAGTGATGCTCACACACAAGATTTATAGGGGAAGATGTGGAACAAAGGATGTAAAGTTCACTATCTCTGCATAAGTGCAGAATAAGAAAGGTAACAGTTGACAAAGTAAATGAAATGCAGCATGGAGCCCTATGTGAGACTGTGGGGTGAGTTGTGCTGTGAGATGAAGAAATAGCTGAAATAACCCATGTTCCCAGTCCCCTGAAATGTTATCCTCATATTTCCTGACATCCTGACATCTGCTGGCCCTAGTCATATGTATTTAGATTACGAGGTTTGGGTACAAAATATTTCGCCACTGAACATATATTTATTTGTGCAGAAGATCCTCTAAAAGCTGAGTGGTGTGCTAGCTCTCTGGGAAGTACAGGTAGGAATAAATATTCTGGGAATTCACAATAGAAAAATTCATATTTAAAGAGGAAGAACGTGACAGATCAGACTTCACCACAAACTTTTGCTAACACATTCTCTCTTCTCAGCTTCTCTAGGTAAAGATACAGATGATTCAGAAAGATTCTTGCAACTTAGGCTCATTCTTACTTCTTTATTTTAACCAGAAGGAAGTTTATTTGTTATTTCATGAGTTGCTTTTTTATTTGTCTAGTAGTGAGCCTAGATCACACTTACATATTTCTGCATCTATATAGAAGCAGAGGAGGAAAGGTGCGCATTTAAAAGGTAAAAAAGCTGCATATAACAAGCATGAGAGCTCAGATATTTAATGGACATCTGGGTGTCTTCCAATCTACATGCAATAGTTTTCAGAATTGTCTGGCACTCTCATCCTCTTTCTGGTAGATTTTTATGCTGTGCCTTTTTTAAAAAAATACTGTATTTCAGTTAATCATAAATGCCATTATGCACAATTTAAGCAGTATTTACTTACAGCATCATAGAATCATTGGATGGTTTAGGTTAGAAAGGACCTTAAGGTCATCTAAGTCCAACCTCCAAACATGCCGAGGGTGCACTTAATCCCACTGTCCACGTCACTGACAAAGATTTTGAACAGGATCAGTCCCAACACTGAACCTTGAAGGACACCAGTCATTACTGTTCTCCAACCGGACACTGAGCCATCAACAACTCTGTGTGAGGTAATCCGGCCAATTCTTTATCCATCAAAAAGAGTGGTCCATCCATCAAATTTATGTCTCTCCATTTTAGAGACAAAGATGTCGTGCAGGACAGTATTGAACATTTTGCACAAGTCCAGGTAGATGACATCAACTGCTTTGCCTTTAACCATCAGTTCTGTAGCCCCATCATAGAAGAACACCATATTATAAATTACTGCGATATTATATTATTAGCTTCATTTAGTATAATTATGGAAATTATATTTCCCCATGTATGAAATATAGCTTTTTACCAAAGAAATATTAAACACAGAATTCCAGACAACTAAAACAAAAAAAAAAAAAGAAGCTTGAAAACATTGTTTCTACCAGAATATAAAAAATTATAGAAGTTCTTACCCACCCCTATCCTTACAAATATTTATCTATCTCTATTTAAGTTCAAATGTATCCACCTTTTGACCTCAGCAGTGAGCTGGATTGCTCATGCCATGTATGCAGAGCGGTTTTATAACACTACATCCTTAAACTACTGAAGTTGTGTGTGTATATATATATATACACACTTATATAAATAGCTTTCCTATTTTAGCTTAAGCTCTTTAGAACCTAATTGGGATAATGTGACATAGTGAAATTTATATCTAGAAATCTTTTAGATGTCCATGGAGCTGAAACATGCAGATAGAAAGTGGAGGTGAAGAATCAATACACAAACATGTCTTGGAAATGGATATTGATTCTATTTATTAAAGAAAAATGCTGCAAGTGAAAGTCAAAGATTTTTATTCCTGTTGCATGTGGATTATTATGAATAAACTTTTCCAGAAAAAAAAAACAAAACAAACAAAACCCAAACAAAAAAAAAAAAAAGAAACCCAACCCAAAGTCAGTTAAGCCTCAAGGCAGAAATGTGTGGCTGCTGCTCTTGCCATGGTTGCAGGCATGACTAAAAGAGCTGTGGAGGGTTTTGGCATGTATGTGCAGATGTGTATTTTTCTGTGTTCCCTAAAACTGCTCTGATAATAAATCAACCTGTTATAGGCAGAGAGCAGACTATTCCCCAACTGCTTACTGGGCACCTTGGAAGTTGGGAAAAATCCAGAGCCCAGTGACAAGGCCAGTGAAGAGGTCTGAGCTCAAGGTAGGGACAGCTGAGAATGGGGCATACATTGATTGCATGTCCTCCCTGTACCTCTGCGCCTACCCCTCTGGAACTGGTGCAGGCATCACCAAGTATCTGGCTGAAAACATCAGGACCCATTTACTACGCACCAAAGAAAAGGTATTATTTCATTTGCCCACGGGCTTTTCCATCCACTTTTAAAAGTCTGCTCACAACCTGTATAAGAATGAGAGCTACCTCTCAGCTCTATGGTGATGGCTTCTCCATGCACAAGCACTCAGGATTATTTCAAAATGTAAGTGAAGGTGAAAAAAAAAAGGACAGGTTACATATAAGAAAATACTTTTATAACTATCTGTATGCATATATGTATATATAAGTATATATATATATATGAGTATATGAGCAGGTATAATTATTTGTACATATTTCACATCTCTGCCTTAACTGGAGACGACAAATGAGGCATCCAGTACATCAGCCAGAAGAGTGAGACTATGTAATAATCCAAATTAATTTTCACAGCTGTCTTCTCAGTGTCGCAGTACACCCCAGAGCGTGGAGTCACTACCAAGGTACCTAATCAGATACTTCGTGCTGTGGAAAAATTCTTATCATCCTATCATACTTCTCTTCCAAAACAGCATGTTATGTTATCAATCTCTTATCATCTGTTGTGCTACTTGCATGTATCTGTTGAGACAATTTAAATGAATATATAAAACAAATAATTTTTCTTATTAAAAAAATAATCCCCCATCCCTCTTCTTTTTTTCTTTTCTTTTTTTTCATTAAGACCAATACAGAAGAATAGAAAGTAAAGCTTGCAACAGTTTGAAAGGTGCTTGGAAGTCAACAGAGTACTTGGTATTTCCAGCAATCGTATTGGAAGCAAAACCAAGGAACGAACAAAAAACCCACATACATATTAAAAAAGAATATATACATATTTCCAAGCAATTTACCTACATTTAAAAGCAGGTAGACAGATACACCTGAAAACGGAACTTCTATGTGTATGCCACATTTAAAGGCCCAGATATTTGCTCCCCCAAAAGACACCTGGAAAAAAAAGTGGGATTCCTTAAAAGAGATAAAAACCCAGGTACTGTAGCTTCCAGTGCTCATCATCCACCTCTGGAGATGAGGCAGCTCCTGTTCCTGCCTACCAAGGGACAGGGCCTGACATGCAGGAAGGATTTACACGAAAACATACAATATTTAATAACCAAGTAACTTCAGTGTCTGACACTAAGATGTTACAAGAAAATAAATTAGAAAATTAAGATGAAGTAAAAATTAACTTGTTTTCTCCACTTCTTTCTTGATAATTGCAGATAATAACACTTAATTAGGACTATTATTACTTAATTAGCACATATTATGTTATCAGATTGTGCCTTCCAGGAAAATTGCAGATGTACCCTCCCACTTCCTCATTTATCCCCTGGTGAAGCTCAGAGCAGATCTAAAGGGCTTGTACTTAAATGAATGCAGGACTGTGCTTTGCATGTTCTCTTTTTCTTCCTTTCCTTCCCTACCTTTCTTCCCCAGTGAATGAGAAAAACCTGCCTTCCTTTCTGAACTGCTGAATTATTTTATTGTGTGGGAAGTGAAGTATCTCAAATTAGTGGCCCTGATGTGACAATTATTTCAGAACGAAAATATGTCACCATTTAAAAGTTACATTCCAAGAACACCAAATATTTCAATTTCATTTGTAAACAGAACTTGAGTTCCATAAATATAGAAAGATACTTTCCCTTCCTCTTACAAAACAAACATCTGGTATCCATTATGCCGTTTGCTTTCCTCTTTCCTATCTTTCTTATTTTAAAATAAACGTCAGTCACATTTACCTGCCACTGACACAACAAAGAGTGTTGTTAATGCAGAAATGGTCCCTTAGTTCATTTCCAGCATTTCCAAGCCAAAAGAAAAAATACCATATCAAAAAAACCCCACAAAACAAACCCAACCAAAACCCCCAAAGGAGACAACAAATGGATCTTGTGCTGATGAAATAATCCATAACATGCTAAAACCTACTTCAGCCTGATTTCTTGAGCTAGGAAGAAAACAATCTACATATTTCATTTACACTCTCTTGTAATCAATGGATAATATCAATAAATAGCAATTTTCTCCAGTTAAAGCAAAGGAATGGACAGAAGAATGAAATACAGCTTGCTGAAGTGGGAGTTGCATTAAGTAAACTTAAAAAGAAGGTCATGGATCTGCCTTATTTCTATCTTTATTTTGTATTTTACATAGCATTCCTCTCAGGATATGTAGTGAGCCCTTATACCTACAGCTGACACTGTGGCGGAGCCATGTATCTTATAATGTATTGAAGCTCCAGCACGTGCCGAAATGACCCCCTGAACGCCAATGAGGTGAAGGGGCTGAGGGCAGACAAGAGATCATGGAGCAGCCAGACCCCCTCCTGCCTGCATAGGCAGCACCAGTAGGACAGTGGATCCTTTTTCCTGCATTCACTGCCCCCCCCCCCATACACCTGAGTATTGTGGAAAGTGATTAAAATCCGTATGCATTACTAATAGCTAATTTTACTGAAATCTAAATGTAAATTTTAATAAATAAATATGCAAGAGAACACAGAATTTACCTGTTTCTCTTTAAAGTACTTGAGACATGCTAAAACATTCAGGAAGCAAGCTACAATTTTCTGTATAAAGTGTATTTTGTCCAGGGGGACAATAAAATCTTATTGAGTGAAAGCAGAACTGCTTAAGCATGACTATCTGATCTGGAGTTCATTACAAGCTAACTTGCCTTCTCAGGGATAAAAGAAAATCCCTGCCTTTCACATGCTTCTGACAGTGTTTTCCGCCTCTCAGTATCTTTTAGCGAAGTGGAATTTGGCAGTGGAGGAATGCTATGTGTCTGGTGAGAGGTAAGAATACTGAAGAAAATGAAAAAACCTCAAAAAAAGCTTCAGAGCTTATTTACAAGTCATAACAACAAGACCTTTACCCCAGAGGTCCCCAGAAGAGTCAATCAGTGATACTTCTCCATCTAGAAGTCCAGTAAAACAAAAGAACATAATTTCAAAGCAAAGTGAAATAATAACTGAATTTCGTGTTGGAATTTTCACTGTACAACTTCTACTAGAAAGCATTTGAGGTATCAAACAAGGAAAGAACACAAAGACATAAACAGAAAAAATATTCATTGAACTTTCAACAAATCAGTTCTCAAGGAAGTAATGGAGCTGTCTGCGAATACGGTGGTGTTTTTATTTAGCATATATCTATTTTATTTAGAAGACTTGCTCACTCCAGTCTTCAATTGCTCTTTCTCTTTTCTTCTGTGTTAAAAAAAACCAAGCAAAAAAAAGAGCTATCAGCAATGTAATTTTGAGTAAGTAAACAGAAGTTGCAGATTACTCCAATAGAGGTGGGGAAAATGTTATAATAAACACAAAAATTCTGACATTTTTTATTGTCTTTCTCAATAAAAAAGAACATTTCTTAACAGTACATCAAAACCAGCAGTTCTGTAAGGGTGAAAATAGACGTTTAGCTGGGTCAGCATGAGTTTAAGGGACCTATTTCATGGCAGAATTTTTTTTCTCAGTTTTGTGATTCTGCTTGACACCTTCCAGCACCCAACCTAACTTTTTTGCAATCAAATATATTTCTCTCTCTTACAGTATGATCTGCAGTACTGGCATGCTCTAAAACTGTAGAAGTTAAGATGTGGGAATTTTAGATGTTAGAAGCCAATTTTTTCGCTCAGAAAACCATTCTTCATTTGTCAGGACATATGACTATATTGAGCGAGTTGTGAATGGATGATGCCAAAGTACCTGCTTTGCTGGAGTCACCTGATGGGTACAAATAAAAGTAAGACAGGCCACCCAGAAAATTAAGGAATTAATGTTTATATTTTTTTATCTTCCCCTGTGAGCTCAGCTTCCTACACATTGCCCAAGTCCAATTTTCTTTCACGTAAATCTGTCTTTTTCTAAGTACACACTCACATGTATGAGCAAAAAAAACACATGAACATGAAAATTCTTATTTTGGGCTTTGTGTCATTTCTGGATTATTTAAAACCTGCTTTCTGAGATCTACTCAAGATACTCACAAGGAAATCATTATTCTGGCCACACTTTTTTTCCCCACTGTAGATGGTTAGCCTTTCTCCACAGCATCAAATTCCAGCTGTTGCAAAAGCACTTTTCCTTCATTGAGGGCCAAGTCTGCAATGGCAAAATCTGTCTGCCTTTGTTATAGCACTGACAGAATGACAGCAGCTTCAGAGGGTACTTACAGCATCGGGCAGTAGAGATCCTAAAATAAGAAATCCTTCCCTGCTATAAAAATTTGCAATCCATGTTTGCAGGTAAAATAAGTGAATATGATCCCCATTGTAGAACAGTGAACCTCACTCACCCAAATGTGCGATAACTAGAGTGCCCTTTCACTTTATATGCCTATGGCTTGTGGGTGATTAATTTAATACATCTAGTTACAAATTTCCTGAAGTTACAGGCAGTCATAAATCTTCTCAAAACACTGAAAGACAGACAAACAAACAAGCTGAGATATTTCAAATCACAGTCCAAACCCACAAGTAATCTGTGTCACTGCTGAAGCTTTCAGAAAATAGTGGTTTTAATATCATTCCCATAGTCACATGAATGGGATTTTAATCTCAGTGTCTGCAGTTATAAATCATGCTCAGAGGCTAGACTGTAAGGCACTATATGAAGGCTGAGCAGTGGCAAAGGTTGGAGTGCAGTTCAGGAGTATCTGTGTTCATATCTTGAAAGCTGAGATTTCTTTCTTCTGCTGTCATGACCCACTAAGCCAGTGGGCTGCCTGGTCCAGGAACAGACCACACCAAGGAGCTGAAAGAGCTTTTCCTACATGAAAAACCTCCCTAGCACTACTAAACCAAATAAGGTAATGTGAGTTAAAAGCACTAGGTACAAAATCTTCCCACTCTTTAGAAGAGAGAGCCAGTATTCCCACACATTTTCTCCTTATTAATAACTCATCTTAAAACTCTTTTTCTTGTTTCAAGGCTGTGGTTAATGCTTTGTGTACTAGGAATGACACTACTTTTGATCACATTCCAATTTTTCTGAAACTTAAATGAAAGTGTCTTGGATTTAAAGGAAAAATATGTTTTGAAGAAAGTTTCCACAAGGGAATTATCTACAATACTTAGAAATACTGAGTGTGTAATATGGGAGAACATGCATGTTAATGTTATGTTTGATTATATAATGTTGATTTTTCTAAAAATATACATGGAATTGAGTGTGCTTCCTTTGGCTGCAAAATATATGAACAATTACACATTCAAAATATATGAGTAATTATGCATTAACATAATAATTTAGTAAAGTGGGAGATCTAGTTAACAAACTCTGGAAGTTAGCACATTTCTTTAAGCATAAGAAATGAACCCACTATTAATGTTTTAAAACTTGTATAAATGCCACATTTTATTTCACCATTCTGCATTTGCAATTTGCATCAGTGGCAAGGCACAAGTGGTATTTTCCTTCTTCACAAGCATTTCACCTGCATTTTCTGAGGATCTTTTGCAAACAGTGTGAATTCTTTTAGGTACGTTTCAGTTTTACACATACCCAACTAGAAAACACTAAGCTGGAGCACATGGTGATTATGTCTGTACATACGATCTTGTAGAGTAAATTTGAGCCCCCATCTCTTGCCAGGATTCATCTTCCCTGAGAAGCAGCTTCGAGGGTGGAAGGTGCATTTTGCCTCTTTACAGAACAGAAAGGGGATTCAAAGGCACAGCAGCCAGAGCAAAATTTGGGTGGCAGATGCTGCAGTCTCCTGCAGGCTGTTTCCCCAGTGAGGAGGAAAAACTCTCTCAAGCCTGGAGATGGTGCATGATTGCCACCTACAAGCATGAAGTTGCAGGTGTCCAGGACAAATGGCAGTAGCACATGCTGCACTTCAATATCAAACTGCACTATTGGGAATTTACAGTAATCACCAAACTCATAGCAGAATTGATCTGGCAGTAGAAAAGATGCCTGGTGGTGACCCAGAGGAAAACTTTACATGGAAACAAACACAGGTTGACCTCCAAAGTGTGAAGGGAGGAATAGAAGTCTTTTTCAGAAGTGGGAAGATTGAGAACAGTAAGATTTTGAAGGCAAACATATACTCCCTACCTAGGAGCAATAAAACATAAGCAAGTGTCATCTGTTTGAAATTCGCTCCACCTCATTTGGCTTTTGTGGGAAGCTAGGGCTGATTGTTATTATTGAGTATCTATAATCCTTTCTTGAATGCATGGCTGATCTTCACCATCACAGAACTATCATTATTTCTCCAGTTAGTGAATCTTTTCTGTAATAGCTAGAGGATGTATGTTCCACATTCAGTGCTGCAGGGAGTGTTTCTAAATTTGTTAGTACTGCAGCAACATGGTTTCATTTATTTTTTTCTCCTCTCTGATGTAGGCTTGGAAGGTTGTGAAAAAGATAATTGGGTAAAAACTAGATAGGTATATTCAGGGAAGGTGGAAAAGATGTAAATGTACTCTACTAAATTCAGTAGAATAAAAATAGTTACTTTACTAGATAATCTGTTCTCAATCTCTCTGCCCCAGGAGATTGTATACAGCCCCAGTACCTTTTTCCTCCCAGGCCGTGGAATATGTTACTTGGAAATAATCAGTCATTCACAGTAACACAAAAATAACATTTTCATGCCTGTGACCAATAACCATATTTGTATGTAAATAACAAAACGAACCAAACCACAAGAAAATGGAAAAGAAAAGCCATGAGGCATTATCCTTTAGGTACTTTTAAGCAGCATTCCATGAACCAAAAAGCATACTTTAGTGTCAATTCTTCAAGGGGCAAATATTGGCAGTCTTCCATTTAAAAGAAAAACTGGACTAAATTTTAGGTTGCAAATTTTCTGTTGCAAAAATGGAAGTAATAACATTGATCTGTAACAATATATGAGTATGAATGGTAAATGAAAGCTCTGTAAATTACCATGCATAAAATTAAAACCAAAAAACAGGTGCCTATGGATTTTTTTTAATGGATTATGAAATTCTGAGTTGAACTGAGTTGAGTTTAAAGCAAGTCTGTTGACCCAAATCTGTGACACCTATTTAATGCAACATTAATTTTTGAATCATTCTTTCTACCAACATTTACCATACTTTTGAATGCTAAATTCCACTACAGAAAATTAAAACCAGCTGTGCCTTCTTTCATCTCATCCATATACTGTAAAATCTTTGCCAAATAAGCTCCATAGCTTTTCCTGTTTGTTCTTGTTGAGCAATGAAACAGTCATCAGAGTTGGAATTTGGATACCATCAGTATCTGGAATGACACAGAGCAGAATTATCTCCATGAGCTGGAGAGGTAGCTGTTGGTTACTGCAGAAGCAGCATGTCCTTGATGAGGGAGAGTACATGGGGGGAATGGTACAGCAGCACATGACACACATGACAGCACTTACATAGTTACTTACTTTTTTTATGTACACTACTGTAAAATTTTCGGAGCAGATTTGCATCCTGAGGAAAGCCAAGCAGTGACAGATGCTGCCCAAAGAGGCTGTGCAGAGTCCATCATTGAAGAGGGATTCAAGACCCAGTTGGAAAGTCCTGCTCAATGTGGTCTCATCTCAGAGCTGAACTTGCTTTGAGCAGGAGGTTATACTACAGACATCTTGATGTCTCTTTCAGCCTAAGCCTCCTGGTGACTGTGATTCTGGGATGTATCTTTATCCGTGCTTAGGGTATTAATTTTGTAACAGTAATAGGTAGGATTTTCATGTGGCCAAAATAGCCCATTGCTTGTCATTTTCCTCTCTTTTCTGGCACAAAAACATATGTAACTTAAGACACTATTATGTTCTATTCTAGTATTAAGCCCTATTTTATGTAGAAAAGCTAAGAATATGTTCACAGTGAAACACTGCAAGAAGCATGATCATGGTGCACAATAACATCTAGCTACCTTCATTGTTACTGCTGTTTTCAGATAAGTATTGCTGCCTACACTGGAGTCTGTGAAGAAGCTTTTTCTACTGAAGCGAAATTGTTTTCTGAATCAGAAAGGGGAGATTCAAGGCTGAAGAACTGAAAATTCCAAAGGTTAGGGTACAAAAAGAATGATCTGAACTACTTTTCAGTTTCAGATTTTGAAACATTTTCAATTTATTTCTACCAAGGGTTACAGAAACGTTCCTATCATGATAAGTACTGAGTTGGAGTAGTCTTGTCTAAGTTGTCAAGATTTTCAGGTTGGGAACTATGTGGGTCAGCAGAACATGTTCCTGCAAGTGTACTACAGACTTTGTCTCATCCCCATCCCACCCCAAGCAGCTTGGTCCCACAGCTTCTTGAATTCTGGAAGGGCCTCTCTCAGCTGCTGCTTCCACTGAAAGTCTCCTTGCAGTAAAAAGCGGGTGCTATGACAAGCAAAATATGTTTGTTCCTTGACTAACAGCATCTCATATATCTCATGGACCAAAATAAAAGAGATCATACAACAAACGTTCACCAGTGACAAATATTCACCAGCAGGTTAACTTCTGTTATTTGTTTTCCAAAGGCAATGAATAGTATTACCTGTCAGCATCTTGTTTTATCTGGAGAAGCACCTTATTTGCTTCTACAGAAGTGAGTCAAAGCTTAGCTAGTTAGTATGAGTCTGAGTAATGGCTTTCTCCTTTCACTACAACTTCCTTCATAAGACTTCATAAGAAAAAAAGTGCTACATAAGTTTCTGAGAGAACATGATGTACAAGAAATTTATATAGAGTTAGATAACAGGATTGTGTCACCCACCTTCACAAATGCCCTGACTTTTTAGAGGCTTAATACTTTTTTTTTCTGCAATTGCCCTGCTGCAATCTGATATCCTTTAATGACAAAAGGATATTTCATGTAGTCACATTGTGTGATAATTGAGTGAATGCTATTTCTTCTGAGCATTCTGCACTCACTGGAGTAGAAGGGAAGTGGAATGAAACATATATGGTGACAGAACTTCTGAGAGGAGGCAAAAATTGCTAGCAACCAAAGCTTCAAGAGGCTCATAGTAAGGAGACAACCCAATTTGTTTACGCCCAATTTATTAAAAGAATGAAAAATAATAAAATAGAAAGTGCAATAATGACCAGGCTAAAATGTATTTGCAATTTGCTTTAATAGTGCCCTGAAGGACCAAATGAATGAGCCTTAGAAGAGATGAATTTAGAAGTATATGCAATGTTGAATTAAATGTAGGACACACTGGCTCATGCTTGTGAGGAAATGGGAATTAAGAGTCTGCATTCTTTTTCCCAATGATATACCTTTCCCAAGACATTTAAATAAAGATTTTTCTAGCATTATATTTCACATCTCTCAGTGGTTTAATAGGTCCAATAAAATCATCTGTGGATTGCAGAATTCTCAACACCTGGACAAGTGGCAAAATCTAGCCTTGAAACTATTCGAATGCCGGTTTACACATCTTCAAAATTCAGGTAGTGCAGTGAGGTTTTAATCAGATGTCACTGATGAAAATAAGTTTAAACCAAATATTATTGTTATTTAAGAAATAAGTCAGATACAATGTTATTAACACAGGCCCTCCCATCTTCCTAATCTCAACCTTCTCCTTTTTAGTACATGCAAGAAGTAAACATAAAATTCTATATATTTCACTTTGAATAATGGAAATTCCAAGGTTTTTGTGAAAGTCCTCTTACAAATTGTACTGTAACCTATAAAGAAATTTTCCTTTCTGACAGTTTTTTAGAGGAGTTGATAGTCACTTTCACAAGAGAATGCTGAATATTTTCCTGGAAAGCTTTTAGTCATCGGACCAGAATAGAAGAAACAATTAGCTCTTTCTGACTGACTTTATTGCCCATTTACTAGACCCTCATTATGTTTACAGAATTATTTCTGCTTTTTTTTAATGTTATTTTATTACTTTTATATGACAAAGAGAGTAATTTCCCTCTTTCTTTTCAATGTCAGTATTGTGTTGTTTGTTCCTCCTTCTTTCCCTTCTCCTTGTAACTTGTTCGCCATCATTCCTTGTTTTCATCAAGCAGAAGATTCATTTTCCTGCTCTGTCTGTTTCTGTATTTCAGAACACAGGTTATTGTTTGTCCTTTAGCTGGTTTTCTTCACAAGAGAGTGGAGCAGTGGTTGGTGCTCACAAGAGGAGAATACTGTGGGCCTTTTGGCTCTGTTGATTGACTGAAGGGCTCATTTGGTACCAATGACTAGTAGCTGTGCACCTTAAGCTATAGCTGCTCTTGGACACCATGTGGTAAATGCTTTCTACCAGTGGGATTTTCAGGATTCCTTTTGAAAAATCTAATACCCAATCTAAGAAAACAAACAAACATGTAGGTATAAATAAGGAATGGACACAGAACTACTCACAGACCTGTGCTGGCACTGTACATAAGTGTTCTCCCATGACACTGGTGAGAGTCATTTGATATTCTTCCAAAAGAAATCTTATTAGTGATATGAAGCCAGAAACCCTGTTGCCAGATTTCTTGCTCACTGACTCCAGAACTAGTCAGAAGGAAATATATTGAGTCCACAGATTCCTGTAGAAAGAAAGAACAAGCAAAAGAAGAGCCCAGCTAGCTGTGTGTGGGTTTCCCTATGTCAGAGAAGTTCATATTCTCATAATGCAAATCTTTAACTAAACCTGCAGCTCAAACATAATTCTGTTGTGTCCTTCTTCATTTCTACTATTGATATGGATAGAACTACAATATCAGACGAACAAAGGAAAATCCTGTTGAAAGTCTGACCTCCTGAATGTAAAACATTTACCAAAAAATGGACTGTCTTCTGATATTTCTTGTCTCTCACTTATTTCAAGGCACATAAGTAAACCCTGTGTTGCAAACCCAGAAGTTCTTGTCAGAAGAAAGGTCATAACCAGTCAGCACTCAGGA
Source organism: Nestor notabilis (assembly GCF_000696875.1). Classification (NCBI taxonomy): domain Eukaryota; kingdom Metazoa; phylum Chordata; class Aves; order Psittaciformes; family Psittacidae; genus Nestor; species Nestor notabilis. The sequence continues at coordinate 70,409 of NW_009944901.1, forward strand.
CACAGCTCTGATATTTCCTTTGCAATGAGAAGGGACTTTCATTGCTTGACATTGAGAAAGCTCTTTTCTTCAGCTGTGTGGCCAGTAGTTTAGACATAAGAAGTAAATGAAAGAAAGTGGGGTTGTTGGTTAGTTTAACTGGTACCATCTTGGCAGATTTGGGATTTCATTTTTCATTTCAAGCTCCTGCATAACACTGCAGAACGTAACTCGAAAAGCTCTGAACAACAGAAGCCCAGCTTGCACTATACAGCTACTGGGAAGAAAATTAACTCTATCTCAGCTGAAACCAGGACACTTGCCAAGGTTTCATGGCCTGAGGCACACGGCAGTGTCGGATGTCTAATAAAAAAGACAAAGGAGACACTAGTAATGTCTATTCACGTATTTTTAGAACAGTCTGTTGAATTTGGTTGAAATTGGTCACTGGCTTTATGAATGACAAGCTCAGAACAGACCAGTAAGCAGAAATATAAGGACTAACAGTAAGAGCAGACTCACATAAAGCCACTTGCTCTCAGAACTGAGTCTAAAAAGCATAGGCAATCTGTAAGCCTTGCTTGTTTTATTAGTAAAAAGCAAAGAAACAAAATAGAGTAATAAGTGTTACTAAGGGCTCACAAACTCCAGCAGACCTTTCAAAACTGAAGTTATCTAAGCACCTTTAGCTTTCCCCAACTGATTCCCAACAGCTATGTCAAAATATCTTTGGCTGCTCCCTCTTATCTGTCTATTCCTTTGTCTCTGTATGTTTATCCATATACCTATATACCTCTAAGAAGAGTATCTAAAGGACTGAATAAAATTCTGCTTTTATATTAACTTTCATACTGAAAATAATCTTTTAGTTGATTTACCTGGCTGTCAAAGAAACTCCTGGCTTCTACCCATGGACCAGGATAGATTTGTTTGCTAGTTTGTTTTGTCTGTGCAATTAAGCTGATTTCTCTTTGATGTTTTCCCAAAAATATGACCTGGTCCAGTTCATTGCAATGTTCATCCCTTTGAATTCAGCCTAAGCAGAAACGCATTACTGTTAGTCCTGGAACTGTTCCTGAAGCCAATGATAAGTGTAAGGTAACAACTGCTATAGTTGTCGTAGATCACCCTTTAAAATCCTTTTCTTCTTAATTAAGCAGTTTGAAAACAGAAGGAATATGCCATAGTGATGTACTACAGCTTGATCTCTGAGAGTGAGTTTTGCTTTCAGGCTGCATGCAAGGAGAGTCAGCCTGAATCTTACAAGAATATAGGATTGGAAGGGTTTTCTCTGTAGTAAATTAAAGCTATTACCAACACCTGAAACTAACCACAAACTTTCTAGCCACAAGATGAAGTTAGAAAACAAGCAACAATGCAATCAAAGCAAATCAAACATTCTCATTAAAGTCAATGGACATTTTGTCATTGGCCTAGATAGGAGTGGGATCTGTCCCAAATTCTTCACTTCTCCCATTAAAAAAAGGAAAGTGAAACATGTGGTGCCATTTTCCCACTCCTAATCTCATTTCCTCATTTTCCTCTCTCTCCCTCAAACCTAATTCTCCAGGGACTTTCTGAACAAAGTAGCAAGTATAAGTGGAGGGCTGCAGAAAGGATAACGTGCATGAAATGTAGCTTAAGTTTTGCTGACCATTTGCTGCATCAAACTACTTTTCTTACAGCTTGCAACACTTTGCTGCTTTACTTTAGTGTAGGCTGGGTCTGATATAGACCAAGGTATTTTACAAGCAAACAGTATCATCCTCTGACTTGCTGTTTGATTAAGGAATTTTCACCACAGTGATAAAAATGGGAAGATATTTTAATACCACTGAGAGCACTGGGGGGCAGTGTGATGTAGTGAAGTGTGCACTGGCACAGCTGCCCTGTCATCAACCTGGGGTATCACTACCTGGAGGGACTCCCGTCTATATCTGTCAGCTCTGCTGTACCTCCTTGAAGGGCTGAGAGTATGTGCATGTGCTCTGCCTCTTCTGGGGGGACCCATTAGCAGCTGGGTGACAAGGTGCTGTAAAATAAGCTATAATATAATGTTAACAAAGACTGACAGTCTAAAAGTTTTGAGTTACTGTGCATGTGTTATGAATAGGTGCATACTTGTTTCTGTGCAGGACGATCTGAACTCTGAGAACAAGGAGAGAAGTCTCAGTGGTGCCTGGGTCTATGACTGTGTTTGGCAAGACAAGCAAATCTTGCCTATTATTTTCAAAGTATACCTCTAACTGATAGCCGGACACTTTCCCTTCTCAGAAAAGGGAACAAAGTGTTATGAGAAAAGCTGTGCTCAAAAAAGAACTGTCACACCTTGGCTCCATAAGAATGTCCTAGAGTATGGGAGGCTGTCCTAGCTAAACCATTGATGGAATGAAACTTAACATGCCGTTTGCTGCCCCATAACCCTTCTCCTCCCCTTATTGAGAACTTCTATGCTAAATCATAACAAAACAAAACACAGCAAAAAAACCTAGGAAAATCACCCATACCACTATGACGCTATTGCTATCCTTGTGGTAAACCTTTAAGGAACGTGTTTAGTCTTGACTCATACAAGATAGAGATTGTGGGGGCATTTGATTTGGCAGCCAGGCCATACTCCTGTTTGGGATCTGTTTTTCATATGTAATTTTAATTGTCTTTTACTATTTAATTGTCTTTTGTATAACTGTATATAAAGATAGAATATGTGTTCATATGCATACTATAGGTGACAGAAATCATACTTCACATACAAATGCACGTGGGAGTAAGCAAGGATGTACGAAGGACAACCCCTGGGAGCAGAAGCACTGACGAAGACTGACACTGCCAGAAATTTAACCCATACTCTGTAAGGTGCTGAGAAAGGTTACAATGAGGTAGTTGCCAGCAGAGATGAAGAGATGTCCAGCAGCAGGTACTTTTGGCATCATCAAGTTTATCAGCTGACCTCATATTTCTGAATAATACCCAGGAAACTACGAAATGAGAAAAGAGCTTCAGCAAACACTAATTAAATGTGTACTCTCTCTCTTTCAGGCTAATTAGCACACACAGAGGTTAAGCCCTGGAGAAGAAAATGTTCAGGTGGGGGAGTTTAGGAGAAAATGCAATGAAAAAGCCCAAATCACTCTCACTGGAAAGTGTATTTATTTCTACTCACTGTGGGTTGAAGCTTTAGCCTTCTTTCTTTTTCAGCCCACCTAAAATCTCCAAGTAAAACTCATAAATTCATGTAATTTCTTTAGTTTCAATGAGGAATGCTAGAGATCATGCAAGATTTGCATGCCACATTCAGTTTAAAGTCTAGTCATTCTTAGAAATCCATTCAGATATTCTGAGACTGTAGTGCTTATTGCATTGAAATTGCATAGATCAGATTTTTCCAGAGAGCAAACCAGGGCCTGGTGTTCAGACAATGTGACTAATACTCAGAGTATACAATTAAAGTGATATCTTGAGCTACTTCATTTCTCTAGCTCTCAATTTCTCTTTCTAAAGCCACTTCAGACGTGCGCAATATGACAGTTAAAAAATACTATCATTCTACATTATTTTGAAAGTTTCAAACCACTTTCTATACCTCCACACTAGCAATCTTTGTCATCTTTACGTCTTTACATCTATCATTATTATCATCTACGATTACTGCAGAATACACATTAAAAACTGGTATATATTCTCCAAGAGTATCCTTTGGGACACTATAAAGTACAAATTTTAAAAAGAAAGGTTTTTAGAAATACTGAATATCAATAATGTCCCTTGATTACTCTGAGGACACACATACAATTATCAAACTTAGCCAAGACTTCTTCCTGATGAAGAACCTTACGTTAAGATGACCAACAGTAGGCAAAAGCTTAGGTCTGCATGAGGTGCTATCAATCAGCTGCTTTTTGTAGCAGAGTACAGCTAAGTGGATGGCCTAATCAAACAGATTTTAAAATCCAAAGAAAAAGTACAAATGCAGTCAGAATAGTCCCATACATTCTCCTTCAAGAAATTGATATTGAGGACATTTAATTATGGTGAGGCTTAAAACATCATGAAGAAAAATCAAAGTAATCTGATCTTCCCCTTCTTCTTCATTAGGATTTTATGATGTATGTCCTGTATCTTCAGGTCAGCACAAACTTGATTCTTGATGAACTGTACCAAAACGTGAATATCATCTTCATGTGGGAGACAATGGAAACTATATGATTATTGCCAAAGAGAAGTAACTGCTTGGCTGGAGAAGAAAGAGTTAAAGAAGAAACAAAGTACAATCAAGCAGAGCAACCCAGCTGGCTGATGAGGAGAGAGCATAAGATACCAAGACATCTGGCTGAGGAGGAGAGAGCATGAAGATAAGAGACTGGCTATTCTGGGACTGGTTGTGAGAAAGCGAGCAGTGTTAAAAAACCAACTGTAAGTCAGGAACTAAACATGATAGGCTACAAATAGAATGGTATAAAAGCTAGAGCAATAGGCTAAAAATAACTGTTGTTAGAATGGTATAAAAAGTTAGAGCAGCAGGCAATAAAGTGATTCACAGCATGAAGATGCTCTGGGTCCATGCCTTCATCCCCTTACCTTCAGGCCTGTTTCCTTTTCCTGGTAATCTAGTGACAGTCAGGAAAGCACTTCGAAAGTGGATAGGTAATGTAGGAACATGTACCCATGAGTTTGTGCTTTTTAGATTCACAGAGTTCATTTCTCAAAAAAAGCATGTGAGCCCCAGCTCTGAGGTTTGGACATTTATTCAAGGAGTTACCTGGTACAGTCTCAATATCTTCAGACTGGCAGTTCACACCATCATATTATGTATGCTGAGTTAAGTCCAATCAAGCTGACAGAAGAATCTGCAACTCTGCTTTGGATCTGCAGAGCTTCATCTATTGGCATAAATATCCTTCCTTGTGAATGAAACTTTAATGACAACTACTGACAATGGCAACTTCATTCCAGCAGGCTTTAGCAGAAACATACTACTAGACACTGTATCATCGACACAAATGATGAAGAAGAGAATGGAGAGGATGCTCTGAAAGGATGTCACTGAGTACACCCTTTTGTTAGCGGGATGCTACTGTTAAGAAAGCAAGTCACCCAGTGAAATCCTTGGAAATGGATTTAGTTACTAGGATACTTTAAAAACCTGGGTACAGTGTTTTTAAAACCTCCAGGGAATTCTAAAAGTATTTGTTATTGCCCATTGGTAAACAATGGTGCATCTTGGCCACTACATTTCATAATTTTTCAGCATTAGTATGCTTCTAATAACCTGATCTCTCTTACTTCTTTTTCTTCCTTCTGTTTTCCTGTCTGACTTCCTATGTTCTCTGCTCTCTCAGAGAGAATTGTGGGTTCTGCCTCTCAACAAACACCCAGAGAGAAGCTGCAAAATGAAATTACTATTTTAACAGCCAGAGTAGCCATATTTCTAGATCGATATTATTTAAACATGGTACAATACAGACACATGATCTAAATAAAACCCCCAAGCATCACACACTGTGATCCATTTATCCTTGTACATTGGAGGCTGGACACCAGAACAGCTTCTTTCCACTTCTTTACTTTAAGTCTGAACATGGAGCACTGCATTTGGGGCAGAGTGATTCTGCTATGGATTTGACTTTGTTGACCAATTGCACCACTGTGACTGGTGATTACGACACCACCTAACAGGTAATACTGAGTTTGGCCCTGATTGTGGAAAGTTGCAAAGCCTATTTTACAGGGGATGTTTTCCGATACTAGTGGATAAAGTGGCTGGGAAATCACTCTAAGGAGCTCACTAAAACTATGGAGGCAGCCACAGCCATGACATAAGGCTGGCTTCAGATTGTAAGCAATGTTGCAATGAACCTCTAGGTTTCACAAGGGTGAAATATCAAGAAACTCACATACTATGTTGGTATTTCTATTTCCTCATGAAACTAAAACATCCCAAACTCCCAAATACCTACTTTTTTTTTCTTTATTACGGAAGTTTGTGTATGTAAAAGGGAAGATTCTTGTCCTAGACTGTTGCTCCTGTATGAACAAGATATATAAGCTTTAATATGACCCTGTCCTATACAGTTAACCATTTTCATTCAGATGTAAGTATCAGTACAGGACAAGCCAAAATCATCTGGTAAATAAGATTGCACATCCAAGTAAGGACCTGGAAATCAAACAATAGACAGTAGAGACAAAATGCTTGACAAAACAGTCCTTTTGATGAAGTATAACTTGTTGAAAATATGACTTTGCCTTTGCAAAATGGTGATAGTAATTTTGTTTGGAAAAAATGTGAAGCGTTACTTCTTATTTACAACTCATTTAAAAAATGTTTGAATTGAAATGGAAATAAATAATTTTGATTGATCACAAACCAATTTACATCAGTTCGGAAATCTATTTTCTGATTGCCTTTACTGTGCAGTGCATTATGACTATTGTTTAACTGCATATTTATCTTACTATGCTATATTCTTCTACGCATTATTTTTATTTTGTGTCTTTTAGTGACCTCAAAATCCTATTTACATCCTTTGATATAACATGATGTGTATATTTACATTAGTGACAACAAAGGTAGCATTACTTGGATAACCATGGAGATGTCACTGTTTGCAAAACATTTCCATTCCTTCATAGCAAAACCCACTCCTTGTGTGCTTCAATAGCAATTGAAGGTTCAGCTACGTATGTTGTACACTTGATGCATTTTGAGCTTCAGTAATTTACTGAACTTTAAGAAAGGCAATCAGAGCGGCAAAGCAGCAATTCATAAGCAATTGCCATTTAGACAAGCGGCATAAGATTTTTGATTAGGCAATTCAGGCATTGTTTAAACTGAAGCTGCAATTACGTAATCTTCACTTAATATATGTTCATTAATTTTAATCAGGCATATTTTTTATTTTTGTCATTAGAAAAAAAGCTAATTAAATTCTAATTCAGATTTAACATCTATATCTTGATACAGACAGTTTGCTACAGCATTTCTCTAGTGAAAGTATGTTTCTCTTGACATCCATTAATGAAATGACCCAATCTGCAAAACTGTGGTTCATATATGTGAATTAATAATGCCATGCTTTACAATCCAGTCTTAAAGTAGCAAGGAAGTTGTTATCATATTTGTTTTTAATAGAATAATAAGTTTACACTGAATTTGATAATTTACAAGAATTCTCTTTATAGTATTTTAGTTGGGCTAGTGATAAGTTTTCCTCATATTTAATTTACAGACATTGAAAATTATTTATGTAAGTTTAATGAATAATTATTCATGAATACTACTTCTCCAAGTTCTTATTTTAATGAGGTATCATCTACATGATTTCCAGGTTGAATAAACCCATATTTCTAATATACATACTTATTCTTACAGACCAGAAACTGTTTTGTCTTTTTAAGCATTCCCCAAAATAAGTCAGGTTCTGATTCTGTTGTAGCAAGTAAATACTTAACCACTTTAAAAAAAAATAATTAAAAAAAATATAAGTAGAAGAAACTGACTCAGAAAAGTTACATAAAATCCCAGCCCTGTATTACAAATAAACTTCGCTGCAGAAATGATGTATTCTACAATTTTAAATGTAACTGTACTGAAGATATGGAAATAATAAATTGTCATAGTTTAAGCCCAGCTGGTAACTCAGAACCACGCAGCCGCTTGCCCACTCCCCCTGCCTTTTTCCTCCCCACACTCCCAGAGGGATGGGGAGGAGAATCGGAGGAATGTAACTCCCACTGGTTGAGATAACAGCACTCCAGTAACTAAGGTATAATACAAACCACTACTGCTACCAATAATAATGATAAGAGGAATAACAAGGGGAGAGGACTCAACTGCTCACCACCCACCGATCAATACCCAGCCCGACCCGAGCAGCGATCTGGGCCTTCTGGGTAACTCCCCCCAGTTTATATACTGGGCATCGTGTGCTGTGGTATGGAATACCTCTTTGGCCAGTTTGGGTCAGGTGTCCTGTCTCTGCTTCCTCCCAGCTTCCCCTCCTCCCTGGCAGAGCATGAGACTGAGAAAGTCCTTGGTCGGAGTAAACATTACTGAGCAACAACTAAAAACATCGGTGTTACCAGTGTTGTTCCCAGGCTGAAAGTCAAAGCACAGCACTGCACCAGCTACTAAGAAGGAGAAAAAATGACTGCTGTAGCTGAACCCAGGACATAAATATATTTATGTTCTAGCTATAGGAAGGGGATGACATTTTAAAACTATTTTAAAAGTATCTAATCTCTGCTCACTGAAAGGCAAAAAGGAAAATGGCAGTCAGCTTCTGATATCTGCAAACTTTCAATTCCATATCTAATACCTAGGTGTTTGACTAATCAATATTTTAATACACATTAAGTACAACACACGTAATGGAAAAAATCAGTATCAAATCTACACTGAGAGAGATTTTGGCATTGATAAATCAAATTTAACCTGATGATGGGTGGAAGCTGTTTTTAAAGGGTTAGACCAGAATAGTTCAGTCTATACATAGTGTGATAGTGTCAAACTCAGGCTTCTGCTCAAAATTTTTATTAAGGTAGCTTGTAACTAGCTAGCTTGGTCTGAGACATTGTTAACTGCAACTCTGAGAAGGTTTTAAGGTTAAAAATTTGAAACTGCCCTTCTTTAGCACAGTCAGAAAGATATGTAGATCTTCATTTTAGTGGAAAACAACAATGAAAAAAGTGCTAATGGAAAGGGATAAGAAAAAAGAATAACTGGATTCATCCAATTTTAAACCTTGCTGGAATCCTGCACATTTAAACAGCTCCCTGTTGCTGGATGGTCCATGATGATGAAAATAAATGCAACTGCAGACCTTATTAACCACAGCCTATGCAGCTGTAGATATAACCCCTATAGTAATTGCTCATGTGGCACTATGCACAGCTGTCAGGAGATATAAATGTGAGCATAAGCTAAGAGATAGTAACATGGCAGGATCTAGATAGCAAAAGCTGTTTTCAGTCAGCTGTGATTCCTTTATAACCGTAGTTCTGGAGAGTCCAGGTGGTGCTTACTGTAGCTCCTTGGTGCTTCTGGAGAGCCCTGATGAGAGTGATGGTGCTCCCTGCCGAAATACGTGTATAAATATATTGGGAAAAGCAATGCTTGACTGGCATACTCTTTCCATGATCCTCCCGATCATCAGACACATAATCTATAGAATATAAAAATGATTCAAATAGGAAGTTCAGGCTCACTGTAGAAAGTCTGACTCCTCAGGCTCTTACTCAGCAACTAAGTGGAAGTAGTTGCCTTATTTTTTTTTTTCTTAAATTAGACTAGCTGTCACCCTTTTATTGGAAGGTATGACAGTTTATTTTTCACCCCAATCTTGAAATACAAAGTTTCCCTAAAACTGTACTCTAGTTTTTGAAATTTCTGTGTAATGCAGAATTAAATTCTCCAGTTTGTCACAATATGAGACAAACTGGTTGACATTAACATTCCTTTTGACCTTTGTAATAGTATGTTGCACAGAAACTCTTCTGCCCTTGAGGGAAAAGACATCAAGTCTTTCCCATCTAAAGTGATGTGAGTCAGCAGAGCATATGTAGTATTCCCAGAAAGTACTGACAGCAGAAGATTGGGCTTCCAGGAATTGTACTGATTAGAGCACGGGGCTCCAATATAAGGTTTTCTGATATTGTAAGACCATTCTATAAAGTTAAAGGTGAAATTTCTTTTAATCATATAAACCTGGACAGAGTTAAAAATATATAAAAAAACATATCCAGTTGAGGGGAAAATGGTTTTTGCTAGTGCGGAGCCTGTGAGCAATGATTATTTCTGAAGAGAAATGACCTAGAAAATCAAAATCCCCCAAATCATCATCCTGCGTCACTGTTTCAGGAAAAGCTGACATAACTTAGCCCGGTTCTTCTTGACTAAGACTACTCAGTATATGAGCTGCTTTGAAAAGGAATAGTCTTTGGTGGTTAATGACAGCTTAGGCTACACACAACACTGAATGCAACATCTTTTAGGATCTTGCACAAGGTTCAGGACCTTGAACTTTCTGCCGTGGACAAGTCTAAACAAGCCACAGCAGAGTTAGTCAGAGTACTGAGACACTGAAATCTCAGCATGGGTGAAAGTCAAGCTTAAACAAATTTATCCACAGGTTCATTGTTTCAGTGCATGCCCTCAGAACCAAGGTATGCATCAGCTATACTGAGTATATTCAGAGCTTTGTTTACTTTTAGTCAGCTACTATATCGATGATTTGTTGTGAGGAATCATTTTGACTACTATGTCTCATCACCATAAGCTAGCGTTCTATCCACAATTCCTGGTTGTACCCGTGATTTCATACTGTTTAGTTTAATCCTGCGTCTCTTCAGTTCTCAATATGCTCCTATCACTGCATGGCATCCTCACCTGCCTGGACACCTCTTTAATTCTGATCATAAGAAAATATTGTTCACCCTTTAAAATTAATGAATACCTAAACACTACTAAAACTTCCATTAGGTTAAGAGCAGGATGAATTGAGTATCATGCATACACTCCATAGACATGCATTTTCCAAACTACCCACAAGGTATGGAAAATTATGTGTAGATGTATTTTCCCCTCCCCTCTCCAAAACAAGCAGAATGGGTGCTTGGGAAATATTTGACATCTTTTTCTCATTTGTCTGTCTGCATTATATTACAACAATGACCTTGAGTGACAGTTTCAAACTACACCCCATTCTTTCTCTCAAAATAAATATGTTTTCCTTCTCTGTTTTGTTAAGTGAACAAAGGCTGGAAATGTTCAAAAAAAGTTTAGTTTTAGGTAGCATTACTTAGAAATTCATAATTGTTCTGCGTTATTCAGCACTATTTCTTTCTGAATGTCACCCCTTGCTTTGTCATATAGGAAACAGTTTAGGATATCAAGCATTTGGAACCAGTTCATTTATGCAAAGGTTTTATCTTTCACCAATGACTATTTTGTGTAAATCTGTCCTTCCTAACACAATTAGTTCCCAAGTAAACTTCATTTATGCCATGATGACTTCTCTGGGGCATATCTGCTCTTGGTTCCCTGGAGAGAATAAATGACAGTTGCAGGGAAATATTTATCATTTATTTGTTCTCCCTCCATTCTTCATATTTTCAATCTTTCATAGATCTCACCTGACAATGATTATGTGAAATCCATTGATTCTAACTGTAATCAGGAGGAAAGAAGATGAAATACCAAGAGTGTGAAATGTGGTTTAATTTTAAAGAACTACTTTTCTCATTTCCAAACACATATGCAAAATAAAATTACATTATATACACCCTAAAAGAAATTTTTATCCCAGAAGAGAAAAAAATCAAAAATTCTATCTAACACTCTCTGTATGTTTGCTTTCCATTCTTTATACTTTTTTTTTGTTTGTTTTTTTAACCAAGAAGGAAAATCTAAATACTATAATTATTCCATCCATTAAAAAAAACCCCAAAACTGTGGAAAATGCTTTGATTGCTATCTATAAGTTTCCAACATCACTGACTACATGTATAAAATCAAATAGCACAGCCTGGACACCACAAGCATCACTGGTTTACTCAGATTCTGATAATTGCTTATCATAAGTTTGGGGATTAGTAGAGAAAATAGCTAGGACCAGTGTAAGTTCTATTTTAACCCAAGTGCAATTACATTCAATTTATCCCCTATGTGTGCTGCAAAGTGATATGAACCAACATTAGTGACACTGCAAATCATGCCTTTGTTTTCTTTGCTTTATTTGGGTTCTTGTCTGGTGAGAGAAAGGTCCTCCCTTCTGGTAGAGTACTGAGCAGTTGAAGAGGTGATACCAGACTTGGCTGGGAACAGGCTGAAGTAAGAATAATAGTCATAGTCTTTAGCAAGGCTGTTGTTCAAACAACTTCTTTTGTCCTTTTTTCTGACAAAGATGACAGAAATGCATTATTAAACAAAGACAAATGGAAAGCTTCACCATTTTAGCAGGTGTTCTCTATGAAAACATTGAAAATATAAGGTGCACATGCGATACAGCCTTCTTCTGTTGTTCAGAGAAGCATTGGAGTCTAAAGTTTTGCAGTCTATATGTCTGCTTCCAATTAGATTTGACGAGGGCAGTTACAACAGCCCTGGCTAATGGGTCAGAGCCAACACCACAGTTCAGAGCCTCATGTAGTGATTTAAGCCAGGCTCTGAACCCAAGGCTTTGAGTTCAGTGTTTTATAGCTTTCTTCTTATTTTCAGTCATTTCCTTGGAGATTCTCTGGATGAGACAGGAGGCCAGGGAGGCTAGATAAACAAATTATTAAAGCAGTTGTTTTCTAATACAGCCAAGTTTGAGTGCAAATGCTCCTTACATTTATTCCACCAGATTCCTGGCTATTAGAATAAAATAATTCCCTAAAAAGCAAACCATAAAACAAGCATCTCAGTTTGCAAGGTAGATTTAAGTGCATTTTATGTGACTATTTAGTACATTCCTATGCTCTCTTTCCTGAGCAGATGCTGAATAAAATACAAAGAGCTTCTATTTTCAAGGTATTAAAGTGAAATAAATTCTTAGTGCTATTGCTTGTAGCAGGAACTAAATTTTAGTTTCCTGAGATGAAGGTCTCTCAAAAACTTAGTCAACCATGACTAGAAAACAAGGTCATTATTTCTGCTCTTCTAATTCTGATTTTGAATGGCACTACTATTCTCAAGCTACAGGAAACAAACTTGCATACTTTGTTTCTACCGATGACTGCTTTGAAGGTGCAAATTACCTTCCCTGCATATTTACTGGGAAGACTTTATGACTTTTTCTTCGACTGAAAAGAGGATAGAGGTGAATGTAAAGAGACATCTATTTTACTGGTATTGGCATAAACCAATTATTATTCTACAAATTTAAAATATGTTCCTATGCAAAATGTTTTTGTTCTTACAAATTAAAATGGGAAAGTTCAAATGAAAATCCAAAATTAAATAGAGGAGAATTCTCCAAGAAAATAAAGATACTGAGAAATTTTCTCTTCCCACTATAAAAAGGCAAAGGAAAACCATGTTGCAATAATGTTACCCAAATGAACACCTCCCAGATATCATGGATGCCCACTTCCAAAGTTTGCAGCATCCAAAGGGAGCTGGCAGGGTCCTGCACCTCAGAGCCTGAGATCCAAATTGGTGCTGACAACACTGTGTGATTTTCAAAACAGCAATGGCAAAAAAAAAAAAAAAAAAAAAAAAGAAAAAGGCCATATGTAGAATTATAAGTGTTGGAAAACTCAGGAGTAACTAAGAAATCAGAATTAAATTTACACTTCTACATTCCCACTGTGGATAAGGAGAAGAGATCATGATATGCTAACGATCGCTATTGCATTAGATTCTGAATGTTTGGACAGCACTATATTTCCTCCTCTGCTATTTTACTTTGAATTTTCACATGCTTTTCCTCTCAGATTTATTCTGACATTGTGGAATAATTACTGAATATGGCTTAGAAATCAAACTTATATTTAAAAGTGTAGCATTGTTCACACATAAAGGAAAAACGGACTTTCAGGATAAGATGCAACTGTAGCTGGTATGCCAGGAAATTCATTCCACAGAACAATATTGCTTGATGGAGGATGGAGCAGAGTGGAGATTCTGCGGCCAAGCTCTGTCCCAGCACATGGGAACTAGGTGGTACTTGAAACTGATAAGCTGCATACTTGCTGCCCTGAGCCAACAGTATGTCATCCTTTGACAAAATGCTGTCCTTTGTGTGAACTTTGCTTCATTATAATGCATTTTAATATGAAAACATACCTCCGTCTCCAATGCTACCCACCTCCAAAATGAGACCACCCCTCTTTGAGCAGGCTCTTTGAATTTCTTGTGGTATATACCTTTAAAAGCAAAGTGAGACGATTTTACACCAATAACAATAAAGGTATATATGACTAGAGTCACTCAAGCTCCACCTTAGAAGTGAAAAATAGTATAAAAATGGCCCAAGAAGTGGGGGGCATTAGGGAAGACATCATCGTGGACAAATCGAGGAAAATTCCATCAACAGATTACCCCTGACTCCTGGGACAGGTTGACAGGCTGGACCTTTCTTCCCCTCTATAGGGATGCTTTTGGGTAAGATTTGCACTGTATCCAGTGCTTCCCTGGGAAAGTTAGGAATCTCTATATAGAGTTACTTTTTTTACTTTTACACTTTAAAGCCAGGCTGTACTATTCATAACTTTGTTGCGCATTTGTATATCTTATTATTTGCACTTGCTTTTGCAGACAGTGTATTTATCACTGGCAATCCACAAGAATCTGTATCTGTGGCTTTAATAAAGTGCACTGTTTAAGTAGCTAGTTGTAAATCTCTCACTGAACGCGACCAGATCCTTCAGTGTGGCCATCTTAGTTCGTGAGCATGATTATACCGAAGGTGCAGTGCACTATTAGTGCACCCGGAATCGTGGTTATTCAGTATATTGAATGCAACCGGACTGATAGTAGTAAATTGGACATCACTCAGAATCTAAGCCTAGCCGCACCCAGCCTCTCTGATATCTGAGGACCAGCTGGAACGCAAGGGGGCTTATTTTCTGCCAAATTCCCTTACCGCTGAACGCAACAGACATTCACTGGAAAAGAAAGAATAAAATATCATGAGAAAGTCCTTGTCTGATAAACTTGAAGAGAAACCTGGAAGCCCATTTTTTTGTTTTACAACTGCTAAATGTCTGGAAATAGAAACTCCTCTTAAAAGTGAAATAAACCTTTGAACCCAGATGTTTGTCAGTAACTGTTTCTGTTTCAACTTAGCAGAACTTTTAGCAAGACTTCAGTGCTGCCCAGCATTTGAAACTTTCTTTGCAAAGTACTTAGTTGATGCAGAACTGCCTTTGCTCTGTAATGCCAGACTCGTGACAGAAAGGTGTCCTCTGTGACCTGGACCAGAAAGCTGGGCCATACAGGGAGAGTAGCTGTGGGCGAAACCCTTCCCTAGCTTTTATCTGAGTCATTGCTCAGCACGACCCTAACACACATGCTTGCAGCCCATTTCTGAAGAGCTTGTATCACACTGTCGTGGTTCAAGCCCAGCCGGCAACTCAGAACCACGCAGCCGCTCGCTCACTCCCCCTCTCTTCCTTCCTCTCCCTGCTCCCGGAGGGATGGGGAGGAGAATCGGAGGAGTGTAACTCCCACGGGTTGAGATAACAGCACTCCAGTAACTAAGGTATAATACAAACCACTACTGCTACCAATAATAATAAGAGGAATAACAAGGGAAAAGGACACAACCGCTCACCACCCGCCGACCGATACCCAGCCTGACCCGAGCAGCGATCTGGCCCTTCCGGGTAACTCCCCCCAGTTTATATACTGGGCATGACGTGCTGTGGTATGGAATACCCCTTTGGCCAGTTTGGGTCGGGTGTCCTGCCTCTGCTTCCTCCTGGCTTCCCCTCCTCTCTGGCAAAGCATGAGACTGAGAAAGTCCTTGGTCAGAGTAAACATTACTGAGCAACAACTAAAAACATCGGTGTTATCAGCGTTGTTCCCAGGCTGAAAGTCAAAGCACAGCACTGCACCAGCTACTAAGAAGGAGAAAAAATGACTGCTGTAGCTGAACCCAGGACACACACCCCCAAAACAACCCATGTGTACTTTGTAAAGTAAAAGGTCTCCTGGATGGTAATCCACTTACATTTGTTTTGCAGTCAAACACTAAGTCTTCTGTTGGAAATAAATGACCGGTATGTTTTCAAGCACTATGGTCTTTCTTAGATTCTATCTCCTCTAATTCACAGATTT
Organism: Nestor notabilis; assembly: GCF_000696875.1. Taxonomy (NCBI): domain Eukaryota; kingdom Metazoa; phylum Chordata; class Aves; order Psittaciformes; family Psittacidae; genus Nestor; species Nestor notabilis. The sequence goes on from NW_009944901.1 coordinate 86,151, forward strand.
CTATGTATTGCTATGCTTCTGCCCAGGAACCATTAACCCCAGAGCACTCTCTCTTGGCAGTGGAGAGAGCCCTGCTGTCTCACACTTGCACAGCTTGCACATCGCTGCACATCTCTACACAACCCTGCACTGCAGTTCCTTGGTCTCACCTGCGCTTCCACTGGCTTACATCAGAATCACAGAGAACAGAAACTCTCCATACCACAACTGCAGCATAATTGCAGCTCTGCTTCATCCCCTGAAACAGTTCCAAGGTCTCTTCAGATTGCAATCATATCCACACCATGCTGATTCAGCTGATCAGTCCCCAGCATGGTGATAGCTAAGGCAGTGTCTGTACTCCTCTATACAGGGAGCTCCCTGTGCTTATTGCCCCCTCTAGAGAAGCCGGGTCTGTACTTTGATTAATTTCCTGAGTTTGTATCACTGAGTTCACTCTCTTGGAAGGGCCAAGGCAATCTTAAAAGTGAATTGAAAGGGTGTTTTGTTTGTAATCTGTAGCTGAGATTCCTCAGTATGGAGGATGAAGGACTGAAACTTATTTCAAATGAAAGTGTTAAGCTTTTGTCAGCTGGAGAGGTCAAACAAGCAGCACATGTGGCTGCAAAGGCAGGAGGAAGGCTGATTTCTCAGGGATGATTGTCCTGTGATTTCAGCTGGAATTGTGACCAGTCATTCAACATACCTGGAAAATATTAAGCCTTTTAAAAGACCACAAGCTGCTCTCTGATTCTACTGCTGATGTATCTTCTCTTCCTTTTCATTCTCTCAGCTAAGTGAAAGAGATCCTCTCACTTCTCCCTGCTGGAGCAGACAAAGCGTCAAGCCTTCAAAACCTACTGGTGACCAACAAGGAATATGACAATAGGTTTGTGCCCTGACAGCTTTTGCCCTGTTGAGGCGTGCTTTGCAGAAGGCAGTGGAAGTGGTGAGAGAGCAGCAGTGGAACAGAGAAGGCTGCTTTGTTGAGCTCTGGTGCTTTATCTCTCATCACAGCCTTTGTATCACAGGAGCTGCTCCCTAAGATTTTGGCGTCTTAACAAATGCTATTCAGTAATGTACACTAAATGAGTGCAGGTTTCCTGATAGTAACAGCCTTTTCTAGGAATTAGAGCTGAGGCTTTCAAAGTTATAATTCTTCACTTAGAGAAATTTGATAAGAATAATTTTTTTGTCAGGTCTGGTCAGAGCTGATTTGCAGACATGAGTGCTGCGGGCAGAAATCTATTTAGATAATCTAACTCACCAGCAATGAAACCTGAGGCTACATGAAAGCTAAATCCAGTCTTGTAGACCAATAATACAATATGTGATATGCAAGTGGTTTTTGTTTGGTTCATTTAAATTTGCCGCCCATTTAGATATATTTTTATGTTTCTGATAATTTAATCAAACTAAATAATCAAATAATTTAATTAAACTAAAACCAGGCCACAGTAATCTGCCTCATGGAATTTTTTTTTTTTCTTAACACTGTTCTTCCTTTAAAGGTAAAAGATTTTAAGTGAGGAAAATATTAAAAATTTACAGTCTTGCAAGGAGAGATTAGTTAGAATGTGAGAGTTCCAAATTTAGCTAGATCACTTCCTTCTCTTTACCTCAGTTTCCCCATCTGTTAAACAGCGCTGACTTCCTCAGTGAAGCATTTTGAAATCCAGCAGAAAAAAGCACTAGCAGTAATGATACTGACATCAGCTCTGCCTAACATTATGCCAAACAGCAGTTAGTTTGTCATATGGGATATTTCAGAAGGATAATATTTTATCCTGCTGGCATAGATAGAGAAGTACAGAATCATTGAGCAGTTTGGGTTCGAAGGGACCTTTAAAGGTCATCTAGTCCAACCCCCCTGCAGGGACATCTTCAACTAAAGCAGGTTGCTCAGAACCCCGTCCAACCTGGCCTTAAATGTTTGCAGGCATAAGGAGGTTATACTCTGAACTGTAAGCAGAAAACAATTAGGCAAAACATTGAAGTCCAGCAAAATACCTCCTGAGTTTCCACACCTTCCTTCAGAAGCAGAAATTCAATCTTTAAATACCTGGTTATAAAAAAGAGTTGAAGGCAATGTTTGTTAAATACAGCCACCTTGTTCCTGTGAATGTTGATGACTAAAGGACTTTGTACGTTTGCACTGTCATAATTTGTTTGACAAGTAATTAATTTTTATTTTTATTTTATTACTTTTCTGAGAAGTATTTAGTAGTCACACATTATTTCAGAAGAAATTTGGGAGCTTTGAATACAGCCAGTGCCTGGAAGGAGGTGACTTCAGAAGTGCAGAGGCCATGTTAAATGGAGTTGTTGCTGGATTTCCTTGCCACCCCAACTGCTGTGTGTGAATTCCCACCCAGACCTAGATTAGCAGCCAGATTTGATGACATGGACACATAGTTATTAATACAAAGTAGTTGTATAAACCCCATGAAAATAAACATCTAATACAATGGAGGCAATGAGTTCCTGCAGTTTAACAGGTCACACAGGTTTAGTGACCTAACTGAAGACAAAAGGTCTGTGTGAAACTGTCTCCAACTACTGAACATACAGTCACTGTATTGTAACACTGAGGAAAGAATACTTGTTTGAATCTGAATATTGTCATTAATATTTTAAGGATATTGGTCTCCACTGAGCATACATTGTGTCAAGCATGCTTGTGCAGATATTAACTCCTCTTTCCGGTTGCTCTAGACATCACAGTTCTATGCAAAATGTCCTGCAAGCATGGTGAATCTGATTATTGCCACGATCTATAAACATGCTTTTGTGGTGCACTTCATCTGATTATAAACTCCCCTGTGGTCATGATGGCAGTGTTGCCCTGCCTCTGAGAAGAGTAGAAATACACTCCAAACTTGAATGAAGGCAACAAGAGCCTTAAGAATTATAGGGAAAAGAAATTAAAGGGAAATCCCTTTATTCTCAAGTAAAAGCTAACTAATCTGAAGGGGGAAATAAGACAAGAAAATGAAAAAGAAATTTAAGCTTTTTTTGAGATCTATGGTACTATCTGTCCTTAGCAAGGGTCTTATAGTTTTAGCATGATACATGAAATAACAGCCTTTCATTTCATTTCATACAGTCGTCCTTTGACCCTAGGGCTAGGTCTTTTTCCTAAGTAATAAGGCCACTGTCACAGATCAATTGTTTTCTCTGCCAGCTTCTTAGGTTTTTCCTTGCGGCATTGGACAGGCTGAATAACCAAAAATTTTCTATCAATTTCCTCTTTCCTGTGAAGTTTCGATAACTCTGCTACAAACTTGAAAGAAAACAAGATATGAAAGACAGACTTTTTATTTCTGTCAGAAAAAGGTGACTGTACAGCAAAACACAGGAGTTTTTTCACAGTGAAATTGCCTCTACCCAAAAAATCTAAACTGGTGTTTAATTTTTGCCTGTGTAATTTATTTATAAGCTGTATTAAATATTTGTAAAGCTTGTTTCTGGTCTTGTTCTTTAAGGCAATAAAGAGAGAAAATGTTTCATGATTTTCAACATTTTTTTTTTTTTTGAGTAAAGCTTCATTGCATATTTTGTTTCAGTCATTTGACTCGTTGCAGAGGTTTCACAGCTGAAACAATTCTTCTGGATTGTTACATTTTTCTTAAATAAGTGATTGCTTATATATAATTGTAGAAATGAGTCTAGAAATAGCCTGAAAGGCAGAAGTAATTTAAGCAGAAGTGCTGCTGAGCCTGAAGTTTCTCAAAAGCTCCGGGGAGTTAGATGAACAAGTTTGGCATCCAAAAATCCCCCTCTCGTGTATAGTGATCCCCCCTCTACCCTAGCACCATCTGAGCCCTGCGTCTTTCACCTCCCTCCCTACCTGAGCAGTGTTCTCTGCTCTGCTACTTATCTGGTTTACATGCTATCAATGCACAGTTTTAGCTCAGAAGACCGCTCAGGATGGTTCAATGGCTGACCAGTTAGCTTGCTTTGTCACTCACACTTTCAGGACACTCTCTTGGGTACAGGTTATTCAGCAGAATCCTTTCCTTACCAGCCCAGCATTTCACCCAGTACAACCTAAACCCAATAGACACAAAACCACTGGGTATTTCAGTTTATGACACAGTACTCAGGCTCATCCGGATAGCTTGGAGGATTTTCTTGGAAAGCTGTCACTCATGAGAGTCGTATCCTTACGTGAAGACCACCGACTTCAGTGCCCTGAAGCTGCAGCTCTTCACATCTGTTGCATTGCCCTCCTGGCAGCCCCAGCCCCAGGCATTAGACACTTCCCTGGGGACCAGCCAAGGTCAGACTGGGATGTGGGCCCATAGGTGGGCCAGGATTAGTGGGCCGCCTGTACCCATGGCCGGGCAGGGCAGGGCTCTTGGGAGCTGGAGACTGACCTGACTGCGGCACTGCTGGAACAGGAGCTGATGGTCCCAGTGGGCTGACATGGGGTCTTGGGCTGTCGGCAGGTGTGGGGAGCCCCAACAGGCTGTGCAGGAACAGGTACAGCCAAGAATCCCAGCACATCTTGCCATGAGATTGTCTCAGTTAAATACTCCTGAAACAAGCCACCTGCCTCCAGAAGCTCACATCAACAATATGGGCACAACAATATTTGTATATTTGAGGCTAGAAAGGTACCAGGTCTGGAGGAAGCCCAGAATCAGTCCTAGTCACTACTTTCACTCCCAGTCAGGACTTCACCCCCAAAAGCAGCACCAGCAAAGGTTCTCTGAGCACAGAGTGATCACTCCTGCCCAGTGTGATCTTGCTTTGACCCTGTCTGACCAAGGTGAGGTTTGTCAGGCCTTTGATATAGCCATGCACACAGAGAGGACCAGCTTCTGGGACCAGGCTCCAAGTATGTGTGCTGTTGGGGACGAAGTTTCACAAGGGATTGACAAGGGCTTGGAGTCCTGGCTTGGATCCTTCTTTCTCCAAACAAGCAGCAGTTTCGATGAATGAAAATCCAGAAGACGTATTCCAGTATTTTTCCATCTGGACATGTCAAGAAAACATTTGTGCAATTAGAAATGCTACTACATTTTTTTCATAGATCATAGCATCCTGTGAAACTAATTAGCAAAATTAGACAGAAACTTCTCTAAAGAAGTCAAACAGAAAGATGCTCTTTTCCAATGATTCAGCTGGAAATTTATCAAGTGGCAGGAAAATACAATGAGGTAAGAATGATCCAGCTGTTGCATAAAATCCTGTTAGTGATAAGTTTGTAGTTTACACTGTAGGTGGTCTTAGCTTTATCGCCTAGAGTCTTGTTCATTCCCTCTCTCACTGTATACATATCTGGAAACATGCCTTTCAAGCCATATTCAGTGCAGCTGCCAGGAGAGACCAGTATCTAGTCAGAGCTTACAGAGCATTATGTATTTTCCTTTAAGGGGCTGAAAATGTTCACTCCCTACCACTCAGAAATGGAACAAGAGTTTGGCTTTGTCTTCTCAATTTTTAAGAGATAATAGCCCACACATGGATATGAAAGTTATTCTCCATAACATCTGCAGTTCTTTACTTGGGAAAAGTTTAGTTTTGATTTAGCCCTGAATCCAAATGACTACTTACCTTTCCAAAAAGCAAGTAGGAACATCTGCAAAATGGTGGGAATGTAGTATGGAAGCCACAGGGATAAAATAACTGAACCGTAACTCACAGCAGCACTAAATTATCATCGTTCACTCTGAAAAAGTATCTTTGAATGTCTGCTTGCTCTCAAGTCTTTCCCTCTCTCCAGAAAAAAGAGAAGCACAGCAAATGAATTTGTTATTCCCCATAAAATCAGAAATGAAAAATTAAGATAATTTAATTTGCCCACATTCCATTTGATACCAGCCAATGGATATAGCTCTGCTAAAAGAAATCATCATAAGCTCTAGGAGAGCTTATGCTTATCTGAAGCATAAGCATCAAATGCTCTAGGAGAAAGGTAACAGAGAAAGCCACTCACCAATTTTCTTAACACTTCTGATTGCTTACCAATCAATTTGGTTTACAAAGAAAGAAAAAACTGAAAAATAGGGTTTTTTAGGAGAAAGATGGATGTTATGTGGCCTAATTGGAATTTAATATTATAGAAGTATCTGGAGGCAGTGACCTGTACATCTTTGAACACACCAATCTTTTTTAAGTAGGTTATCATCTCATTCCTCTCTTTCCAGTCTGATCTTAATCCATCATTCCCCCTTCCTTCTTAGGATCAACATTTGCTGGTGAAAGACTGTGACAGCTAGAAACCCACCTCCAGCACTCTCCAAATTCTTCCAGTACTAGTCACCTTACTGTAGGCTGCTGTACTGCCATGCCATACCAAAAGCAAGTCTGCCTGTGCAAGAACAGAAGTGCCTGGTGAAAAATGTCACCAAGAATACTATGAAGAGAGATTTGAGGAAGATTATCTCATTGCTTCTTTTTAAAAACTCTGCTTGGTTTGCATATTTATGATCTGAGTAATACTAACACATTGGAAATAATTGCTAAGACATGTGATCTATTATTTAGTGCAACTTTATAACTATTGCAACCTTATAACTAAACACTTTCCCTTCTCTCTCCTTTTCTCTCCTACTTCCTGCTTTCCCCAATGGTCCAGAACACTTTTCCTACTAAAACTGTAATTTATTGCTGTATCAAGATTGAATCCACTTTAAGTATCTTGCCCTAAGATATAGGTTACACACACACAAAAAAAAAAACCACAACCCCAAAACAAAACCAAAGGGTCACTTCTTTAACTTCTGTCATTAGCTGTGATTTTGGCATTATGGATCTTGAAAATCAGTCATTCACTTAGATCCACAAGTCAGCAGCTCCACTGGTTCCATTTGAGCCTTGATGACCACTCAAAAACTATCCAACTCCAAAAGGCAAGACCTCTCCCATATAGTTGTTGATCCTTATCACAAACTTGGAAATAAAACCACTGTTATACCTCAAACACCACAAAATTAATATCTTCCTCATATTATATGTCTAACTGATTGGGATGGAGAACTGGCTCTAGGTAGAAGACAGCAGCCTGGCTTCAAATATGCTCTTGCCTTTGAAATCAAACTCCTTTGTTTATTAGCCTCTTTATTATAATTACATAGAGATATCACTCAAAGGTATCCCAAAGGTATTAGTTTCAGTAGCTATGGTTACCACTTTTCTGACACTTGCAAATTCCTACCATAGCACACAAGTCTACACTCCCCTCTTTTAAGAACAATCCAAGAAAATAACAGTTTAAAACCACTGTCCTAAGTCACCAGAAACTTACTCTTCTTTGTTGTGAGCTTCTATCTGCTTGGGAAAGTACTCACTCTAACTTGGACATCACTTTCCTTTGCCCACAGATATATTCACTTCTTTGTGCAATCACACCAGCAAATCTTAATCAACAGAAAAGGGGCAGAATTACTTCCCAGTCCTATGGTATCTGGGTAACTCACTGTCCCAGTTTCTTCCAGTCATATTTTGTTTCAGAATTCTCCATCAACAATAAAGGTAGTGCTTTTAAGAAACGTTCAAATCAATCCCTTCTAATAAGCCAAATTCTCTCCGGTTTCATTTCCTCCTTGTATTGCATGTGTCAGCAGTCAAATCAGGGTTAAATAAATAAGGTTAAATAAATAAGACTTAAATAATTACAAACTTCCCACAGCACAGGTTCAGCACATAAGACGATTGTAAGTAATCAGATTATGCGATCATGCATTTTTTCCTTAAATTTTTGGAGGACAAAGTGTTAACAGAGATAATATTCTATACCTCTTTGGTCTGCACCACTGTAGTATCTATGTGTTCTTGTCTTTTGTTTTGTTTCTTACCCATTTTTTTCTCCAGGTTTGAAAAACTACTTGTAAATATTTAGAAGAGTCATAGAGCAGATGGTTCACAGTTAGACCAGAGTATTACCCTGTGTGGTCCCTTTCCTCTCTCCAAAAAACCCCACAAACCCATTAATTAGATCCAGGGGCAGAGTAGGATTATCTACAGCCCTTGAACATGGTTCAGAGGTAAGGATTACTGGACAATGCTCATAATGCACGAAAGTCTACAATATTCAAACAAAAAACAGGTGATAGATTCTTGAGAAATGTATATTTGGGTAAATAACTCTTAATACTAGTCACTCTTCAATTTCAATATTTTGCGCAAAACAAGAAAATACATTCTTATTGCAGTGACTTGGCATCAGGTACATAATGTTTGAACAACTTGCTCTCACCAGTTCCACATTCACTTCAGCACGTATAGACAAGATGTGAGTGATTTTAACCTGCCTTGCAATCCATAAGGGCTGAGATTTTGTAGCTAGCCACTGAAGTACTTTGTTTCTTAATAAAAAGATAATGTAGAGGCAGTTTTCTCTCATGATAACAATCATATTTCGTCTAGAGCTACAATATTGTGCAAGTTGCTTAAGTAATTGCTAGTGAATTCACCAAGGGAAATGAACAGCAATAAAAAGGGACTATCAGCATAAAACACAACTTATTTAATTCATGTTATGCAAATTACTTGGCAACTTCTTAATTATTTGTTTAATATTTGTAATATTTTCTCCAGATGTGCTTTGATATATATATAACTTTCAATTTAGTAAAGAGGTACAGAGTGGTATTCAGGAATGCAAGGCTATGCCATAGCATAATAGAAATATATTGTACTAGAAGGAGTCATTCCTGCCTAGCCTATGTGCTGAGGCAGCACACATAAATCTAGAGTATCTTAAAAAAAAAATCTATATTTTCTTTAAAAGCTTTAGTAAAGGAGATTACATAATCTCTTTAGCTGACAGATTTCTATACTAATATGAATTTATGGCTTTAAAAGATTCCCCTAATATCTGACCTAAAATTCTATCTTTGGGGCAAAAAATGGAGAATGTAGCCTTTCTTGTAACAGACTGTAATGTTTTGAAAATCTGTCATCAATCTTCACTTTTGTAGATTAAATAAAGCTAAATTAAAATATTTGAGGATTCTGTTACTTTCCATGGAACTTTAACCTTGTACTGAAGAAGAGTATTTGAAACCCAGCACAGTATTCCAGTTTAGACATTGCCAGAACTTACAAAACAGATAAATATTGCCTTGTGTTTTGCAGGAAACGTTCTTGTTAATATATTGCGTAACAAGATTTGCTTTATTTAAAATAGTATCACATTGTAGATCATTCTTGGTCTGTTGTCCAACATAACTCCTAGACTTTCTTATTTAACTGCTGTTTAGCCAGGTTTTTGAATTTTGCATTTAGGCATTTTGATTTCCCCTTTCTGGCTACAGTGATTTACGTTTACCTTTTCTGAATTTCATTGTGTTAATTCTGAGTAATTTTCCAGGTTAACAAGAATAAAAATAAACTTTTAGTCCTTGCGCCCAGCCTGCCACCTTTCCTAGGCTGGTACCATTTGTAGATTTGATAAGCATGTTTCTTTATCATCTCCTAAGCTGTCAGCGAATATATTATATTAAACCTAAGTCTGGAAAGACTAAGTTTGGGTCCCTCTTGATGTTTCTTGCTGGTGTGCAACTGACAGCTGTTCTCTGAATATACTTTTAACTGCTTCTAGTTTCAGCTCATGTTAGTCTTACTCGTATCTTCTACTTCCTTAGCCTGTTTATGAAAACAGCATGTGTACAATAGAATCAACTGTTCTCTCCTTATATATGCTGCAAACAAAACCAGAATTAATTTACTTTGGCTTAATTTGGCTCAGCAACCTCATGGTGGGTGGTTGTTTTATTTTGTTACTTCATTATCTCAGTGTTTACAATGTGATTACTTAATAATGTCTTCTAGTAGTTTTTTGACTATTTAAGCTGAGTGATTGAGAATCCTTCTAGTTTTACCATCTTGATTTGTTATGTAAAAGATGTTGTTTATCTTCCCTTTTGTCTTTCATGGTTTTCCAAATATGCTCTTTGTTCATTCTGCTTAGTTTTGAGTAGTTCTTTAATGTATCCTAGGGTGAATTTTCAAGGTGTTACAGACATTCATCGATCTCATTCAGATAAATACTGTCTGCTCTTGCCCTACTCACATAGTCTCTGTGGATGCCTGGCTTTGGAACGACACATCATTATTATCTTTAATTTTCTAGATTTCTTCCCCAAAGTTGGTTAACAACTTGAGTTCCCATTAAGGACACTAAAAATATGGATTATTAAAAATACCTCACAAGAACTGGTCCTGTTAGAATATCTGTGGGTGTCTTCCTACAAGTGTTTGAGTATCACTAGACTCCATTGATGCTGTTGGGAGGGGAGTATTTCCCAGCCATAGGTCTTCACTCAACCTGTAAAATCACATACAATGTCATCCCTTAAAAAAAAAAAAAAAATTAAAAAAAGAAATTAAAAAATCCCATTATATTCTGGGTCATCTACTTAGAAGAATGTTTATTGGTTGGTCTTGTTTGTAATTTCCCTGATTGCTTTGTTTACCACCTCTTTTATGCCTTTCAAAAGTTATTAGGTTGTCACTCTACTATGTTCAATCCCAGTTAGTCATGCTTGACTTAGCTCTGTTAGCTTATTTGATACCTTTGATTCTAAATCTTCACTGGCATGATCACAGTATATCCATTTTCAAACTATCACATTAACATCTCCCATTCCCCAGATTTCCTTAAAGTATGTAATTAACTGTAATCAAGTGTCTGAATGTTTTTATGCAGCTGCAGATTCATCTGTCTGCCACAAATTTTTATTACAATGGAAGGAAAACAAGCAAACAAAAAAGTTTGTTTTACCAGGGGTTCTTCCATGAGGGTCTGTTTCAATTTGAAAAGGCACCAGACAAAGATAAGCTATACTATCATGCCAATTATATATTACAGCCTCAAAAATGATATAATTAACATAAATTAAACCACTATAACCCTGGTAAAAAAGTTAAACATGATGAAAATATGATTTTGCTTTAAATTTTATTCAAAAATATATATTAGAAAAATTTTAACCATTGAATCTCTGCTTCTACCATCAAATGTGATATTAAAATAGGGTTCCTCTATATTGTTAAGCTCTGGAACATTTATCATAAGGTCACAGCTCAGAGGAGATTAGGTTCTTGATTAAATTTTTATCATCCCTTTCCTGTGGCTTTTCCATTCTTCATTTTCTACCATTTCAGATGATGGAATACTTTTAAACAATATTTTTGTGTGCATGCTATGAAGAAAGGTGGTTTTGTGGCTGGCATGACCTCCTGTATATTAGAGGTAAATGGAGTTTCTGTGATTTATTAATCAGTGGTCAATTCTACAAGAAATAGGGTGCCAGCCCTTGGTCGTGAAGAGATCTGCATGCTCTCAAAGTTTCTGGATCCAATACTGTGAACTACCTTCACAAAGGTTTAAAATGCCTTATAAGTGACACCTTCCAATATACTCTCCAGAGCACTTCAAGTTTGCTAACATTGTGATTGGATTCTGAATGCCAGCCAGGTTTAATACTGTTTATTTTACCTGGCTTGATTCCTAGGACTAAGTTCACAGTGTCCTTTGGTCTTGTGAATTTGTCAAATAAGCATATACTCATGTCCACAAATGATATTCTGCTTTCTCCAAGGACATTACTTTCATGATATCTGTGACTCTTAGCTGCCCTTATTATAGGCTCAAACTTATTATTTTATGTATAATTATTTTAATTATTATAAACTATTGATAGTAAAGAACTGAGTCATGAATCCAGAACAGAGAAAACTCGTCCTGATATATTTGAAGCTTCCTCCTAACAGACCTGTGCTTCATTAACGATTATGGTCTGCCAAAAAATATTCTTTCTTTCCCTTGCTCACAAGTTTATATTCCTCCTTGTCTGTTAGTTCATAGCAATGAATACTCTTTACTTTTGTTCCTTACAGTGGAAAACCTTCAGGTCCTTCTGAGTTAGATGAAGACTGAGAAGACCTGTGGAAGATGGACAGAACTGAAGAACAAGCTGTTATTGAAAGCTTCACCAGAAGAAAAAAGTTGCTTTTTTTAGGATTGGCTTCTAGTAGTTACATGTTGTTAGAGTGCTCATTTTGTTTGTATTTGTAGTGTCATAATAGCTAAATCTTTTTATAATTTCTTTAATTGCAACTATTGTATTTTTTACAAGAGCCTCTATTCTGATGAGGGGTCTTTCCGCCTAAAACACCCACAGACCAAACACTTCTTTCGCATAGTTCTGATGTACTTTCTGCTGATTTTCATATCACTCAATTAGAGATACATATTGGATTGTCTGTGAGCATTTTTGATTTAAGGACTGCTTTGCCTATATAGAAGGTACACACCACGGGGCACCCTG
>NW_009944902.1:0-12048 GCF_000696875.1 Nestor notabilis
GGGTTCAAATCTGGTCTAGGGTTAGACGACAGTATAGGAGGACCACCAAGAGGTTCTCCCCAAGGCTGGACGGTCATGAGTGGCAGGGTGTGTGGGATAGTATGGGCAGGTATCTGGGCCAGTGGGCCCTTCCAGTGCTTTGGAACTTCACCACTGAACAAGTGCAAAATCCAGAAAAACTAGTAAACCACTTGAACAAGGTGTGCTGTCGTCCTGGTTATACCAGAGAGGGACAAATCATGGCAACGTGCTGGGGCTTGGCCTACGCCTACAGAGCCCTGCTCAACACTATCTAGCACCTTCAAAGGGATAAAACTGTCTCTGGATCTGATGACAAATCAACAGACAATGCAGCTACTCCAAGCAGAGCAGCTACACCAACCCCAGGAACAACCAAACCAGCTACCCAAACCCTGACTGACAGCAACAGACAATGCAGCTAGCTGTTGGTGTTACTCAACCCCTAAGCACAGCAACTGTACCAACCCCAGCAACAGACACTGCAGCTACTCCAACCACAGTGATAGTGACTGCAGCTAAACCGAATGGCCAGTTCTTGCCAATATCGGTTGCCCCTGTACGCCAGGGTAAAAGCAAACAAGAGGCACAAAGAGCAACCTGTGCAGTGAAGGAAGATGAAGACCCAATGCACTTACTATAGGAGACGGCATCTGAACAAGAGTTATTACTACGTGAATCAGAGGAAGACAAAGTAAGAAGAGGTGACTTCTCAACCCCAGACCTTGACTGAGCTGTGGAATATGCAGAAAGATTTCACCCATCTTCCATATTAAAATCCAGAAATCCATATTAACTTTTTTCCTGTCTCTCTTAATTTTTAATGTAGAGTTTTTAGCACATGAAGTAGTGATTCATATAAATCTCAGAGAAAAAAACTTAAAACGGATTTAAATCTGATTGGTTTAAATTTAAAATTTATAACGGTTAAAACAGAACTATCTTAAAAGTAAGAGTTACAAGAAAATGTAATTTTCTTATACAGAATGTGTTTGACCAGATCAGTGCTGAGCAGAGGGGAAGGATCACCTCCCTTAGCCCGCTGGAGGTGCTCTGGCTAATGCAGCCCAGCTCACTGTTCGTCTTTCTGCCGTGAGGGCATGGTGCTGGTTCCTGTCTGGTATAGTTCATTTAAAAGACATTCCAATGTTAAGGTAAGAGATGCCTATAAAGCCATCTTAAATTACATTGTGATGCTGATGGGAAGGAGAAGAGAGTAGTTAAAAAGCACAGTCCTCTCTTAGCTGCAGTCACACATATTATGAGGCATCAGCTATAACAGTATGGAGTATGGCATGATACTACTGTTCATTTCCACCACTTCATCTTTTCTGGGGTTAGAGTGCAATGCAAACCTGAACTGGAGCTCATCAGGCTGGAATTGAGATATAGTTATGACTGTTTTACTGTGATATTACTCATCTGTAAGTCAAGTCTTGGCTCATTTTTAATATAATGATGGCTCTGGGAATAGATTTGGGGAGTGAGGTGAGAAGAGTCTGTGTTTGTTTATTTGGGGCCAAACAAGAAAAATAGCCCCTTCTCAATTTTAATCTATAGCTCGGGAACTAAAGTGGCAGAATTAAGACATTTAATAAATTTCTTTCAACAGTCCTTAGGAATATAACCCATCATAGCAGCACTTTCACCCTGGAAGAAATCTCTAGCTGTTTTCAAGTTGATAACAGATGAGTGAAGATAGGTAATAAATAATAGTATGGAAACTCTTCTTGTTTGAACATATTTTGCCAAAAGCACTGAATATGAAGTTGGGTGACAAAAAGGAGTAACATTTTCTGAGTCTTACTGACATACTTTATGATGACCTAGTGGAACACTTTATGGCCAACTGTCTCCTTTATTCACAGATGTTCTAAAGCTGTCAGAGCTCCCTTTCTTTCATACAGCAAAGTTAAGAGCTAATTTATTGTTAATTGCTGAATGTTCCTCTTTATAGCATCTAGAGTTGCCACAGGAGCAACATGCCTTCCTTAGCTTGTGTATAATGTGTTCAAAAAATGGGAGACTCTGGTAGTCTTAATATTTAAAGCAGTATGACTTGGTTTTGTATGTGGAGTGCTTGAACTAGGAAGGAGTTTGGTTTTTTTCCCCTTATGAAAACATGTATTTCAGCTAAAACAAAACTGCAGATAAACATTTTCTCGAGTCTCTGCTTTACGTCTGTGTTAGACTTCATCAGTATCAGTCAGACTTCATGAGTACCAGCATGTGATTTTTGTATCTAATTGGATAAATAAAAAGCAGAGCATCTAGTTCATCTTCATGCATCCAAGCAGCGAAGGAGCAATGATCTAGCTGTGTCACCCAGACAGCACAAGGGCTAGGGTAGTGGTGGCTGTTACATTGCATATAACCATTTTCCATATCCTGAAATCATACTTGGAGAACAGACAGCATTTGGACTGTACTTCACGTTTCATTAGATACATCGTCCCAAATTTATTTCATCAGACTATTCAGAGCTCTTTCTTACTTTTGTGTGCTTATGGAGTAATCCAAAACTGTTAGTAATGTTGTCCTGATAGAGATCTATTTACATACAAGAATATATATTTTAAATGCTCTTCTCAGACTAACCTGCACTTTTGTTAAACATCATAGGAAGACAAATGGTGTCTGTCTTCTGCCATTTGCCATTCTTTCGAAGCAAGGAGAAAGAACACCCAACAGTATTTCAGTGATCTGTTCCACACAAGTTTCATCTGTATCTTCTTTCTTGGAAGAGTCAGTAGTTGGCATCAATTTGGATCAAAAGAACTGCAGTTAGGAAGGCCATGAGGGAGGTTCCATATTATTTCTCCAGAGCATTCTCAGTACTGACGAGTTGTTTCTTGAGGCATGTAGCTCTATTGAGAAAGAAGTCTTCTGGGAACAAAAGTTTTATTTCTGAAACAGGGTTTTTATATCAATTTAAGTATTAAATGACTTGTATAGATATCATCTACACAATAGTGTGGCTTATCTCAAGATACGTAGAAACTTTTGTGTGTAAGTGGATATAAAATCATATTATTTTAGATTTTGTAAGAATATGCACAGGAGCCTATAGTTTATATAGCATTAGTGGAATAGACCTTCTTTGAATGAGCTGTTTAACAGCACAAGTACTTTCTGATTCATGCATTTTCTTTAATAACCAATTTCGATCTGATCTGCTGAACAGCAATAAGATTTAGAAGATTATTTAGATTTTTATGTAATCACCTAAATGTATGTGCTGTTGGAGCTAAAAAATTAGGTTTGCAGTATCCCTTAAGATAAGTGTGAGTCAGCAGCTGGCAGTACACCTTAGTGGATCTCTTTGCTTCTGAAGTGTGTCACATTCTGTGGCTGTAGAGATTAGTGGTGCCTGAGAGCGTTCTGTTATCTATCATGTTTGCGTAGATTTGATTATCTCATTTGCTTAAGAGGTCTGCAAAACAAACCAAAATATCGCAGTGTATGTTATTAAAGACCATCACTATCAGTCATACTGTAAAAAGATGACATTGCATGACAGGCTGCATCCAGAATGTAGGTGGTGTGGCCACGCTTCCGAGTCGTGCAGTACCCCAGACGTGTGTGTATGATGTCAGGCTGTCATAGGTGCTGCCCATTAGGTCATCCTGTGTTGCTTCTTGACTCTTTAACATGAACCGCTGCGTTCGTTGCTGCATTCACTCTAGTGTGACTAAGTCAAATGGTGGATGAGATTGCCTTTTTTTATTTTGTTCTCTATTTTCCCCTCATAACTTGAATGACAGTCTGGAATACTCCAACCAGAGCCAAGACAGTCCAGGCTGTATGTTTTTCTGGACGCAACTTCAGAGTGTCACCCTTTTTATTCCCAGAAGACTTTAACATCAGAGGCTGAAGTCTGAAACGTCCCACGAGTTACTGAGAGTAATTATTGATCAAGATTCTTGAGCAATTTTGATTGATCAGTTTCATTAGGTTTTATTAGTTTTGTAAGCTTTTCAATAAATACTCACGTATCTGTAATTCTGTTCCCTATTGGTGATCCAGAGGTGGATCTCTTTCTGTTACCTGTACACTGTTTTTGTGTTTGGAATTCCTTAACTTACAGTATGCTCTGGCTACGTTTATAGTTGTTTATTTTCAACTAAAGCTTGATATTGACATCTTTCTTTTCCAAATACACCTCTCGGATGCTTTCTGTGTTCATAGGCCAGACGATGTCACTCCTTCTTCCTAAGCTCTTACTTGCTTTCAGTGTCCTGTGGTTTAGCTTAAATTCTTGGGTGAAATTAGGAGTGGTTGAATTTTCAGTGTCCAGGTATCACTGGTTTGGGGTTTTTTTTTTAATTTAAATATACCTGTAACTCCTCTTGAACCAAACCACTGTTTCTAGGACTCTTGTGAAATTGTCTCTCCTCTCTTTGCAGTGCTTTCTAGGCATCCTGTTAGCTCCTCTCCTGGCACAGACACACCAGGCTCCATTCACTCATAATTCTCTACCATCTTAAAATTGCACCTATATTTCATCCTCACAAGTAGACTAACCTGAGTTAGGAAACCATGGGTTTGGCTTTGCTGTGCTGGCCACTTGGTTTGTTAAACCTCCTTTTTGTCTGCTTTAGATGCAAATGTCTTTGTCTTGATATTTTAAGTTCTGCTGACATGAGCAGAATACCAGAAAACACATACTAGCAAAGTAAACCTTTGGTTTCTATAGGAAAAGGTGGCCCTAGGATGAAGGGAGTAGAAAAGTGTCTGGGAACTATTTCCCATCTCATTTTGCGTCAAGCAATGCTCAGTCAGACTGAAAGATCTGCCCAAAGCATCTCCATTCAGAATGAATGATAGTGATGGTGGTGTGCTTGGTGAGGAATTGGGAATCGCGCGGCGTCTGCGCTAACATGTCAGGGGTTATTATTCTACAATTGAAAAGCAATATTTTAAATGTTTTATTAGGGGGAAGTTAAGGTTTCTTTTCATGCTCAATTAAAGAACTGCTATTTTGGAATAACAGCAATGAGAAAAAGTTGCATGAGCAAAGCAAAACCAAAGCCACAGATGCTATAAAAATAACTGTGAGTGGAGGAAATTAGTATTAGAACTACATGTCTTAAATTGAGATGCGTGATGATATAGAGACAATTAGAAAGTAATGCTTAGTTTAATGATTTATGAGACAATCAAATTGTAAGGAACAATTGTATGAAGATAGTTGAGCATATCAGCCTAAAAATAACGTGGTAGAAAAGGAAAAGGTAATGCACCTCAGCATTCTGTGCAGATTAGCTGGGATTGCTGGGCCAGTCATCAAGAAAATATATTTCAGAGCAGTTTAATGAGTTTAATAGATATGTATAGATTTAAAGGATTTCTTGGCGAGATAGGATGAAATAAGACTGCAGGGGTTTTGTTGTTGTTTTAAATCTCTATTAACCGAAAAATGCTTTCCCAAAGCTCTGATATTTAGTTTAATTAAAAATACAAATCCTGGTTTTCTTGTATGTGATGGAGAATTGTTGTTTTACATAGCAGTAATATGTTGCAGTTATTACTGAAAACCTTCTGTAATATTTAGAACCAGCAGTAAATCAGTGTTACCATGCAATAATTGAAAAATTGGTGATCACTTTTTCCCCTGAAGCTTAAAGGAAACACTTAAAAATATGTTTTATTTAAAAAATATTTTTCACCTGAACCACTGAGGCCAATTTTTTGTTAAGTTTTATGCTTAATTATGTAAATCTGCAGGAAAGCTTTAAAAAGTTTCCCTTTGTTTAATGTGTCATGTAGCCCTTGTGTCATACTCAGCTGTTTAATAAAGGGTCAGATTTTATTTATGTGGTTAAATAGAACGTAAATACAGACATTTCACATGATGTACCATGTAAATATAAGCCTTTGTAGTTACAAGTTTTTGTAGCTGGAGAATTGTTTTAAAAGGCATGTAATTTATTAGCTATCAGTAGCTGCTTTATTGCCTTGCCGCGCTGCAGTAATAAATAAAAGAAAGTGAGCTGATTTTACAAATGGCACACAAGGTGCACATTTTGTGAAAAAAAGTCTTTTTTTTAAAGAATTGGCATTAAATCCTTTTTTTGTGATGACAAAGAGGCTAAGAGTGCAAACTGTATTTTCTGTTTATCGAAAACAGAGTCTCTTTTTCTCGAGGGCATTTTTTCCTATGATCATCAAGGGATTTCAAAAGCAATAAAGTGTGGAATCATTGTTCGACTTGAACAGTATTAAAACTTAGGTTTTAATTTCAGTGAAGTAATAAGATTTGAACCTGTCTCACATTACAGCACTGTAAGGCATTTAGCAATTGTATTTTAAAGGAGGTTTTTAAAATGCAGCTCACTTGAAAGCTAACTGTCTGTCTAGTAATTAATAGTTTCTCTTCAGCAGAGGCTGTTGTGAATCATACTAAGAAAGCTCAGTTTTGTTAATAACAAATTATGATAATTGTAAGGATGTTAATTCCTAATTAGTTTAAACCTACAATCTTTTTTGCCCTTTTCTGAGATTGATTTTCAAATGAAGACAAGAAAAGTGGAGACTGAGGGTTTCAGCATGATTTTCACCTTAGAATTAAAAAGAAATTACCCATGTTTATCTGTAAATTTCAAGAAACTTTATTCCTTGGTTAGGAGCATATGGCACGTTCCCACTCAGAACTGGTGAAGTATTTAATCTGTAACATATCTGATATCATTAATGCATTTTGCAGAAATGTATATTGAAGATAATTCTGCAGAGCACTTCTTTTGATACTGACACGGTGAACTCCGGGGTGCTGGAACTTGGTGTGCACGGTTTGCACAGATATGCTCCAGGTTCAAAGTGTAAATATTTCTTTAGGCTGGTTGATAAAATGTTGGCTGATGAGAGGATAGCAATCCCTTTTCCTTGTAGCTGGAAATGAGCTTGGATGGTTTTGGAGGAGGGAGGAGGGACAGTTTATACACAGGTGCATGTTCAAAGCAGCCATCAGTGTTTAACATTGGAGTGGTGAGCTATGACCTTCTGTGATGATTTTGAACAGTAACTGCTTCCATTAGCCATAAGGTTTGTTTCTTTATTTTAGTAGATGGCCTAGACTGTAAATATTAGAGGATCTAAAATAAATCAACATATTATCCTAAGGATACAAAACGTAAGAGCTATTTGTGGTTAGGAACCTTTGACAGATAGTTTGGATGAGGCAGATGATTGCCCGCTTCTCGTATCTGGCTCCCATTGCTGTGCCTGCAGGCAGTTTAGTGTTATAGTTGTATATTGATGTCAGGGTTACTACTGAGTGGCTAGCAATGACAGATGTCTATAATTACAGGCAATGCTTCCAGTATTTCAGAAGAGGCAGCCTATGTTGAACAATTATCTTATTTCTGGCTTGCCAAAGAGGGTTGTTCAAATGACTGGTATTAGCAGTGGTAGCTGTAACACCTCTCCTTATGCTGTGGGATAAATGCGCAAAAGCACTCTCCTGTAAAACCTCGGTGCAGAACCGTCTTAAAATACAGGATCGTGCTCAATTTCCTATGCTTAAGGCTTGATCCTGAGCAATGCAGAACACCTGCAGCAGTGTCAGTATGATTAAATAGTTTGGGATATAGAAATTTTAGGAGTAGAATAAGTAGCCATGATCTTCATTACTTGCTTTTAAGTGCCAAACTAATGGCGATGCTTTAGCATTGAGGATTATTGCATGTAAGCATGCTGAGTGGGCCACTCATCTAGATACAGTTAAGGAATTAATAAAATTTAAGCTGGACGCTTTTAATAGTTACAGGGGCAAGCAAAAGTGTTGATTACTGCTGCTGAAGTACCTATAATACTTTATGTTCTGGAGTTTTCTGCCTGGTAGAAATAATACTCCTGTAATCTCTACAGTATTGGTTCATTTCAGTCATTAGAGAATTTTAAAGCGGCATTTTGGCTTCTTGTTAAGCAAATACCTGACCGTATATATTGGCTTGAATCTCTGCAGTGCAGTATACAGCTCTGATGGAAAGTGCAGCCCAGAACTGTGCTTCAGAAACTAAAAATCTTCTGGATGATGTTCAAAAAGTAGTAGTTTTTAATAGTATCAGTTTTCACTATAATATTTGTACTCTAAGCCCTGGAGGGAAACAAAAGAGACAGTGGAATTAAAAATCTCTAATGGTGCTTTACAAAAATGGAAGTCTAAACAAGACTTTTAAAGGACCTTTTTAACAATTGGCTACCTGAAGACCTAGCAGATAAACTGATTTTTTTTTTCTTTTTCAGGTTTTTTTTTCAGAGAATACTTCTTGTGCTGTATCAGTAATAGCAGCAGTTGGTTCATAGTAGGTCTCTTGTAGTAAGTTGACCAGAATTGTAAATGTTTCTTTCAAGATTTTCAGAAAACAGGAATTAAGAAAGGAAGAACTATGTAAGTAAGCAAATAAAAGTGGAGAGAAAAATAGCTGACATAGAGATAAATTTCCGTGCAAGAAAAGGTTTCTTGCTGGCAACGCATGGGCACTTTATGGAGCAGGAGGAGGGGAGTTAATCACTTCCCCACCCCATACTCCTGTGAATTCTCTTGCTCTGGTAAGAGGTCAGGGAAAGGACTGGGGAAGAGGGTCTGGAAAAGAGCCTTTGTAGGCACTGTTAATACCTCTTCCTGCCTCAACTGGTTATGATGGAGTATTTCAACAGACTAGGAGGGAAATAACATCCGTACCAATGTGTGAGCCACACAGCAGATTTACCCTTCCCCCTGCGACATAACACATATTGATTGTAATAGCAATACCCTAACTTTTAAATGTCATCTTATAGTAGTTCTCTCCTTTCAACTGAGGATAACTTTATGCAGTATTTTAATTAAGTTAGATTTATAGGTAAGCCAGTATATAATTTATATACTAAACATTATATATTGGCTCCTCTGGTTGCTTACAAACATATGTAGCAGTGAATGGGAGAGCAGCCTACTTTTCCTGTACTGCAAAGCCCAACTGTCTGAAACCAGGGCAATTTCTTATGGCCTGTTTTGGAGGTTTTTTCATTTGGGGAGCTAACTATATGGCAGATTAGCCCATTCTCTTGCTTCAGACTCAGAGTTAAGGGTGTTTTGAGATCTTGCCTCTTTAAGACAGCTGGTCAGGGATGGAGGTGACCAAGGTTTTCCTCTGTTAAGGAGAGGATAGAAAAGCCAAGGCTTGTTAGGCCCTTAGTTTGGTCAGGAGGTAAAGATGAATGATCCAGCACTCTGATACACTGAGTAGGGGATGAAGTTGAGATATCCAGGCATTGTCTGTGGGATTTGGAAGCCAAATTTTTGCTGCATTATACTGGAGCTTTGAAGTACTGAAAATTGAAGATACCAGAGTGCAGTTTGAAAAGCAGTGGAAATTACTAAATGTGTAGTGGCACTTGACACCGAGAAAGAAATTCCTGGTTACTGTGGAGTTTTACTGGGTGATGTACCTGTCGGAGAGGTGGGACGGCAGCATCAGGAATGTCCTGTGGTTGCCTGGCATTGCGTGTATTCCCAGACAGATGTGGGGAAGGAGATGCTCCCTTTGGCCTGCCCATGTGCTCCAGCCCCAATCCACATCTGTCCAGGATAAAGTGTGGTTAAGGTCTGGTTTTGCCCTCAGTGTTCATGACAAAAGACTTTAATGTTGTAGTGATGGTTGTCTGCAGCAAGGCCTGGAGAGCTTCAGGGAAGTTACAATGTCTTAAGCATTTACACTGTGCCTGCGGGTAATAACTTTACTGTAATTTTCTGAAGATTCATTATCCAAAATCTTAATTCATTATAATAGCTGTTATGAAACATACAGAAACCCACATTTTCTTGTGTTTTCTTATTTGCACAGTGTGAGAGATTCATTGCTCTGTTTTAATTTGTTTCATGGGGTGCGTTGGAGTACATTCCGTACAGTGCTGTTATTGAATTTCTGTGACTGTCATTATATAGCCATACAACCTTTAGGAACTCATATTCTTAGCTTCCCAGTTCTGTAATCTGCTTCACATTTAAGAATTGACATAATTAGCTTCTTCAGAGTTATTATAATGAGAGTACCAAAAAGAGAAGACCTCAAAAGACAAAGCAAAGTTAGGCATATCTAGGGCCAAAGAGTAGAGAAGACGGGGAAATAGTGTTTGAGTGTGATTACTGAATTATTTCTCCATTTTCTTGGACTGTATTTACATACAAGTGCTTTGCTTTATAAAACAGTGCTTCCACAATCTTATTTTCTCATCCTTTTGAAACACAGCAGGTACAGTTCAAGTAATTGGGAAGTATACAGTTATGTAGTTTGAACCACTGATAAATCTGCGACAGATCATAAAACCATTCCCTGGCATGAGAGCTTGTGAACCTGCTTTCTTCCTCCAATGTCCTGATTCCACCTAGGCAGTTTTGCTGGTCTCTTCTTTATCTTCACTGTCATGGCCGGGTTGTCAAGGCCAGGTTGGACGGGGCTTGGAGCAACCTGCTCTAGTGGAAGGTGTCCCTGCCCATGGCAGGGGGTTGGAACTGGATGAGCTTTAAGGTCCCTTCCAACCCAAACCAGGCTGGGATTCTGTCACCATTGCTGTCACTTTTGAATGTAGCAATGCACTTGGGTGTTGGTTGTGATAGTGGGATCAGCTCCGGCTTGCTGTAAAGACCCCGAGTATGCACTTGTACCTCTGAAGCTCATCCAATATTGTAGTCTAATGTTACCACGTCTGTGAAATTTTCACTTATGCTCCTGACTTTTGTCAGAATGAGATGGTGATGGTGCGATATTTTACTGATAAACTTACATTTTTGGCCACATCATGGTGTGATTGCATAGTGCTGTGTGTTGATGCAGGTTTTGTGTTGGAAGTTATAAATCCTGCAGTTGTAAGGATTGTGTAAAGGTTTTCCAGAAGTCTTCAACTGGCTGTTTCCTACTGAAAGCTAATTATGCCGCTTCTATTTGAAATGTCTGAAGGGAAGTGAAAATGAAAGCCTGGGTTTTTTCTTGCCGGAAGAAGGCAGGGGAGGTCTCCAAGGGAGGGGACCCCCAGTTGGGTGGCTGTGGGGTTCTGCAGCCCCCCAAAGCTGCCTTTACCTTCACAGCTTTACCCATGGTGATGGGAACCAAGCCGAACATGAGATCACTTCCACATGTGAGTCCACATCCTTTTAAGCCCTTTCCAACAGTGTTTTTCTCTGCCTTTTGAGTATATAGCACGGTCTTTATTGTTGAAGTGTGTTTTATTATTATACGTCCAAAATGCTTTATCATTAATTTTTTATAGTGCTTAAAAGTCTAAGGGCACTTCATTGTTGCGGTTGGGGGTTGGTTGTTGTTCTATTTTTACATGCTAATAGCGTGCGTTGGTTTTGAAAATGATTTTGGAGAAGGTGTTTAAAATATCACATTTATTTTCGCTTACAATTTGTCACATTAGGGAACGGGTAGTAGTTTTTATTACAAGCACTGTATTCATGCTGACTTGAAATGACCCTGTCACACATGAAAACAAATCAGATTGTTGCTGTTAATGAGCTTTTCAATTTGCTATTCAGTGGATCAGATAAGTGGATTTAAGAGGTAATGATCCTGCTTAGCACTCAAGCTTGGCTGTCAGATCCTAGTAGTTGTGGGAAATCCCGAGGGACAAAAGCGTTGACACAGTTCTTGATGGGATAATGGGAATCAAAGCTAATGGATGATAAAAGGAGTAGCAAGAGTTACAAGGATAATTGTGGATTAAAGCACTGCTCTTTGTCAACACTGACTGCTGGTTTAGTATTTTACTTGTTAACCTCTGATGTGGGGAGAGCCTAGTTTGACAACAGAGCACAATGCCACCAGGAGCAGGCTGGCTCACTGGTTTCCCATGGCAGAAAGGAAAGCTTTTAACAGGGATGTGAGCTTGCTTCTACAGTTACATTCCTCCCTCTCTGTTTTTCACTCTTCCTCATATCAAATACAGGAATTCTTAAACTTTGCTAAAATTGTAGCTGCCATGGATTTCAGAAGATAGTATTTTTGTATCTGAATGTATTCTTATTTAATATATTAATTATAT
>NW_009944902.1:12065-24975 GCF_000696875.1 Nestor notabilis
ATATGTAATATAGACTAAAATATATATTTTCATTACTGCAAATAACATTTGCAGTGTCAGCGTACTATTTTGCAACGTTTGAAGGATTGTATATTACAAATTTTTTAGTATTTTGATTATCCTTTCAATGACTTGTTTGAATTGTGGCTGATTTTGTCACAATAAATACAATTACAAAAGGGTAAGTTAGCTCACAAGTTAAGTTACCATTGTTCTTGGTGCTATTTCTGGTTAGAGCTGCAAGTGTATTTACTTACGCCTTTATTATGCTCACATTTAAAACTAAAGTCTCTGGGCTATGAAAACACAATTTTACTCTCTTATTATTGTTTATTATTATCATTATTGTTATTTATTGAGTTCCTCAGAGGTAGAATATTGCTGGGTTTGGTTTTTAAGCAAAGTCATGGGATTCCATGACTAGCAGGAAGGAAGCTGGTTTAAGAAAGTTTATGTACAGTAGCAGAAGTATTGTGTGAGCTAAATCAAGTTCATTGCTATTTGTGTGCCATGTGGAACATCAGCGAGCAGAATTGACAGCTAGATGGCACCAGGCTTTCACTGCTGGGTAGCTGAGTCTGCATGTGCTCTGCTTGGTGCTCTCATTCCAGACCTCAGTGATACTTAACTTCATCACATCATATGGAAGAATTACCTATAACCATAATATTTGGGTTAGTGTCACTAGAGGTTAAAATGACTGAAATGAAGTGTACTGACTGGCTGATCTGTGTTTAGTCCACTCATAAGCAAATAGCAGAGTTGCGTGAGATCAGGGTAAAGTGAGTTGGCAGAGGATTGCAATGAAAAGTTACAGTACATGTCTCCCTTCTGTTTCTGAAGTTGATTGAACCCAACTGAATGTTTTTATGCAAACTAAATATCAAGCTACTAAAACTACCAGAAAAGTTTAATGAGATCTCACAGTAAGGAAAAAACTGTACTTGATGTGCCCTGCACATTTGTTACTGACTCTGATAGGTGAGGTGATGGGTAAACTTTTGTGGTAATATGTGTCTTGGATCTAAAATAAAAGGGAAAAGTGTACAACTGCAGGTTACTTAGCTGCCAAAACCTTTGTTCTTCCTTCAAGATCACAAAACTGGATGTCCAAAGAGTACCTAATTTCCAAGATTTTGTGAATGGCAGTGCAAGAACTTGCACATGCAAGCTTAAGAATAATGCTGCATCACATCCCACTGAGGACAGAGACCAGCAGAAGAATGTTTTCTTCATCCCTGTGCATTTTTTTTTTCTTTAATAAAACAGGGTTTTGAATGGAGACTGTGTTGTTCTGTGAACAACAACGTGGGTTTAATGCAGAAATTTACATCTCCTTTGTGGGAAGAAATGTGTGCAAGGGCAAGTAAGAGCTTGTCAATCCCAAATTCACAGAACACCATTGGAGACTGAATAATCCATCTCTTCCAAATGCTTCAGCTAGGTTGGATGGACAGGCATTTGTGCCTGTACTTTTCTCATGCAAAACCAAAATAAGGAATCTTTTAGAATAGCTGAAAATGCTGGTACTTGTAAAATGTCTATAATATGCTACTGTTGAAATGTTTATTTCCAGATGTATGCCCAAATGTCGAAAGTCTTAGGCATAACAGACAACAACCATGTTCTGGAAACATTTATGACAAAAGTGTGAGTTTGTGCTTGGGTTCTATTCTGTATGTATTTTGTTTTGTCTTTAGTGTTTCCATAAAATCTGAGTTTTATTTTGTTATGTTTGCAAAAAAAATGGTTTCCATAAATTTAAAATATTTAAAGTAAGGGATAACCATTTTCAGAAGCATCCATATCTTATTTTCTGAAGGTACTGCATGTCCCTAAATAAACACTCGCAGCTGGATATATCCTCCACAGTGCCTGCATCCCTTCTTGTATTGACTTATGGGAGAATAGAGCTGAGATTTCAGACTCTGGTTCAGTGACAGCCTGACCTAAGCAGTCCCCACTCCTCATTCCTGCACCGTCGGATGTCAGTGGAATTGTCTGTAAAGCTTCATGGTAAATTGCATGTTTGCAGTAGGGAACTGACCAAGTTAAACTGATCTCTCTTTTGTTGTTTTGGGGAGGCTCTTTTGGGTTGCTTTTTGGCAAGATCTGGCAAAATGTGCTCTTAAAAATACAGATTCAGGGAGAAGGATTTTAAAGCCTCATACTTACCAGCTGTTTTCTCATCTGGGGCATTTGGCAGAGTAAGAGGTGTTTTATTCTGGCAGATAAGTGTTGCAATACTTTCTCTTTAAGAATAATACTAGAAAATTACTCCAGAGAAGGTACCTTTTTCTCATGCCTCTGCTGCAGCCACTTTCATTGCATGCCAGCAAAACTACCAGGATTTTGTCTTTTATTACTTATGTCCTTCATGAGATTTGCTAGTTTCTCCTGACTCAAAAAGAGTTTCATCTAAAATCAGTTTTGCTCTTGAAGCAAAACAAAATGGGCCCTCTGAAAAATTGTGAATATCCACTAAAAAAATCTAGGAGTCCCCAGGAGACAGTGAGTTCTGTGTGTGCCTGGAGAAAGAGAAACAAGTACCTTATCTCTTTATTCTGCAGCGAGGAAGATGCTGCATCCTGTCGTTTACTTCACATCCTCTAAATCTGACTTACAAGACCTTTAAATACTTTCAATAGGCTTTGACCTGCTACAGAAACATCTCTACTGGTGTTGTAAGGTTAGCTGTGACCTGTTTGGACAGTATTAAACATGACTTACCTTTTGCTACCATGACTACCAACCTTGAGAAATAGTAGCAATTAAGACAAGGTCATTTTCTAATACACTTAACTTTTCTGTGGAAAACCAGACATAAATGCTTTGCTTCCTCGAAACCAGAAGCTGAGTGTTGTTACATCTTGCCTTAGGATAACAATAGTACCCATCAAATCTTGGTATTTATCTGGAGTATGCTTTGAAGACAGGTAAATGGAGGGTGATGAATGGAAAAATATTGATGGATGCTTATTGTACAGTTTCTGGATGCAGTCCATGTCATGTTATCAGACAGCTAAGCTTCATTTTATTGTTTCAAACTACAGTGAAACTTGGAACAACTGAGGAAAAAGGGGGGAAAGAGGACTGTAGTTTGGAGACCAGATGCATCAGTTTGCTTCTCTTTTTCTGCTTATTTCTGCTACTGAGAGGAAATCTCTGCTGCCTTTGTCAATTGAGGAAATAACATAGCATTTAACGAGCTGTGTAAGTGCTATATGTGTTCAGATTTGTATTTGCACAAGTAGTGTAAATTAAGAAAAAAACCATAAGGATTTAATGTTTCATGGAATATTTTAAAAGAAAACAAGGTACATAAAAAGCAAAAATCTGTTGCTTTTTAGGTTACACACTCTACATTTTTATTTTATCTTTCCTCATAGCTTACTGTATTTTCCTAAAAACATGAATTGTTCATTGAGCAGATCAATTTAATTTTACAAAATGGGTGTTACAGCTTGAAATGGACAACTCAGTAGCTTTAAGAGTTAGCTGTGAATCTGCTCTATCAACACATTCAGAATCGTATGTTCACTTTGCTAGCATGCCAGTTGGCAAATCTGGGTGTGAAACCATGACATACTGATACAAGATCCAAAAACTACAGTCTGATGGGGCAGTCCAGTCTGGCAGCATTTCTGGTGCTCTGTTACTGAGAATAATCTGTACATTCGTAACAGCAGTGGGCAGGATATGTGACTGAGAGACCATTCCCCTTTTTCTCCTGTGGATGTAGTCAGCATTTTTAACCACACCGTTATTTTAGAAAGCCACCACTTTGCTGTTCTGTCTTACCCCACAAATCCATTTCTTTCCTTAAGTAGCTGAAATTTGGTTTCAAAGGCACACACTATTCCTCTGTCTCCATGGAGTTCTCTGGCCTTGTTGCTCCTGCTTCCTCACAAAACAGCCACATTACATGTTCTTACACTTCTTGGCCTACTGGGAGTGGATCAAGGCACAGACGCTTAAGACAAGGAGTGAGGCATTGTACCCAAAACCAGTAGGAGTCCTTTCTCTCCTTGAGAATAGCTGTCTACCTGTCTTGATCCTTCCATGTATAGGTAAGAGGCCAGGAAATATTTAGACTGGAGTAGTTTTAGTTCCATCTGCTCCTTCAGCCTGTTCTGGGCATTTGGCTGAAAGTGTTTTCTATTTATTTTGGCTACAAGCACCTTTCCTTCACTTACCCTTTGTGAGCCTCTTCTTGTTCCCTTCAGTTACTATCGAATTCCTGTGCAAGGGATTTATCATGAAGGGTGGACTTACAAAATATTTGCCCAAATATTTAGGTTTTTTGGCTGTGATAAAATAACGGAAACATGACTAAAAGATGCACATCCAGACATTGTTGTTGGATGCTTTTTGCCTTCCCTCCTCCTTGTTTTTTTTTACTGTTGTAATGATTTCACTATGGTGGATGCACACATACCGATATATAATAAGAGAGATTTTCTGTCTGGTAGTGTTTAAGTAATATATAAGTATAAAAACTCTCAATATTTTTTGAACATTCATACTGATACAACACCATGCATCATAGCATAGTAAAACTTTGCACTTTTATTCATGACAGTACGTGCATTTTTGTAACTATTCACCTTTGTCCAACTCTAATGAAAAGTATATATCTAATCACTGTCATTGGGCCACAGAAAGCTTCCATTGTAAATGATGATAATCTACAAGAAATAATTAAAACGTGACTGTACAGAGCCAACAAATTGCTAAGTTCATTATGACTGAAAGTTAAGTAACACATAAGGAAGAGATTTTCTAAGTCTTTGTAGGCGATTTAGATGCCCGTTTTTCTTTCACTTCAATGGGAATTGAATAGCACACACCTTAAGCTACTTTGGAAGTTTTGTTTAAAATATATAGTTTTTTTTAAATTATTTGTATAATGCAAATCCATTTATAGTATCTTTAGTTTGAGACCAAGGCTGTTCCTAAATGTACATGGTTCAGGCTTTCCAATTCATGTCATCCTTATACAAGTTTTAAAGGTTTTCAGTCTCTGCTTTAATTACTTAAAAAACAAATCAAACCAAACTTGCTGATTTACAGCAGTCATTATCTCTTCTGGCTGGTAGCAACTTAACTTTTGCAATTGCTCCTTTGTCATCTTACCAAGTCTCCTGTGTGTGAGGTAGAGTAACCTATGCATGTGCAAGAAGTATAATGTTCCTGGGGTTCCTCAGCTTGGTTGTGATAATGAACCTGTCCATTGCATTTCAGAGAAGGAATTCAAGGTCTTCTTGAAAGAGGATGGATGAATTCTTTGGGTGCTTACAAATGGCCTGTAAGCAATGTTTGAACACCTTGGCATGCAGTGATAAATGAAGGTACCCACCATCCCTGTGACCAAGTGGATTTTCTCTCTACAGTACATACTCACCCTTCAGCACTCCCTATTCTGTGCTGACTGCACTTTGCTTTTGCTTTCTTACCTTGCATCCCTGATTCTGTTTCCTCCTCTAAAATTTTCTTCTTTTAATTGTACTGCAAGTTTTAAAGTTCTCCCTTTTAAGCTGGGCGTTCCACCCCATATATGGGAAATACTCCAGTATATTCCAGGATACTCCAGCAGTATCATTTCCCATCCACTACTGCCATAAGAACTGGTACGTCTTGTATGAAGGCTGCATGAGACTTTGCTGCGCACCGTGCAGAACTTTACAGAGTAGTGTGGTACAGTCCATGTGTCTGAAGAGGCCTTTCCAAATCATAAACTGAGGACAGGATAGGAAATTAAGGACAGTAGAATGATTGGGGGAAGGGGGGAGCAGGAAGAGATGAAATGGATTTGAGAGGCTGGAATTGGCTCTCTGTAGCTTGGCCAAATAACATAATGACTTGAATGTGCAAAGAATTTTGATGTTTCTGTGGATAACGTGGTAAGCCTTTTGCCAGAGAACTGTAAATTGGAGTATCTAATCATTATTTATCTTCCCTTTCTAGATTTTAGGTTAAAAACACACAGGCTCTTAAAATAATACATTTAAGTCACTGTATTAAGGGAAGAGATGTTTGGTGTGCTGATGGAACTGCATTGGTAAGCGGTCGTGGTGACAAAGTCTCATAGCAAGCTGGAGGGTTCAGAGGATGCAAGGCTGGGAAGCTTTTCTGGTGTAGTTTTTTAGAAGCTAAGGTTTTATTCTTCTTACATAAAATATTTCAAAATGTACTGGCTTCTTTATGTTTAAATTTAAATTAAATTTGAAATATCTTTTTTGGTTAAGTTTTTCAGTCTCAGCTTCTCTGCATGGGTCAGTGTTACTGTTGCTCTTTCAGTTTTGTGTCTAGTTCAGTATTTTTGTACTGGTCACCAAAATTGGAAATATTCTGCCATTTTTTATTTCCACTTTTTTTTTGTACTTGCCTTTAAAATGTGTTCAGCACTCGTCTACCATTGATGTTTTGGTGAATTCGGCATTTAGCTTTTGATGAAGCTCTTATTTTCCATAACTCATTTGAAACTTTATGATTGGTTCCTTTGACTGTGTTGCATTTGGTTCATAGTCTAAATCAATAAGCTGCTTCAGAGAGAAAGAAACAAGGGGACTAGTACTTAAATCCGAGTGCTGTCTCGCCATGATTCCTCCAAGAGCTGTAAATTTTTCTCCTTTTTCATCCCTTGGCTTCTCTTCCTTACATGCTTTTTGTATTATGAGATTCCTCTCTAGATCTTCACAGATTTTCTAAGATACTTATAAAGTTTTGTAGATGTTTCTTAAAATATTACATTTTATGTGTCTTTCATCTTGCCTGATATTGATAAGGCAGAAACAGAAATGGGAATTGCTATGATTATAATAGAAATTTTTCAGCATCTGTTCACTCATGAGAACTTTCTGGCTTTTATATTATTGCTCCATCTTTCAGCCAACCAAATGCAACCATGAAGTGAAAGAATAGATGTACACAAAAGTACTCTGAATGGTGGATGAAGAGTCTTAGTTATACAGTTTTAATATTCTCTTCAAGCTGTCACTGTGACTTCTTGTTTTTCATTAAATGTCTTGTATCTGGCTTCCTAAGGACAAAGATTTGGCTCTTTTGCAAAATAGCCTTTTTATGATTTTGATATTGATGTCAAATCTGGGTGCTCCAAATTCATTTTTATTGCTTTGTATGGTATATACTTGTTAAGGATTTAGTGCAACTATAAACATCTCCAGAACTCCCCATAGTAGGGATAAACTGTGAATTATGGACTTGCTAGAATGGGCTGTTTCTTTAAGGCAATCATGAACCTCTGTAGCTTTCATAGAGAATTTGTAAAGTAAATCAATGTTTGTTTGTAAATCTAAATCGAGGATTACTGCTTTGTTAATTGCATTGTTATTTGCCTTTTCCTGAGCAAATAATACTAAACAGATGCTTTAAACTTAATCTCTTTTTCAGGAAGTTATAAGCTCATGAATGCTGTTTATGTGGTGTAGTACGTTCTTTAGCCTGTGGATATGTAAAAGCAATAATCGATGCTGATTTTGAAGCATTTGAAATCTCTTCTTCAGGTTCTGTATTCCAAAACTGAAATCCTACTGCGTCATGGTATAAATAGCTGTTACTGATTTATACCTCTTACATCATGGTCTTGCATCGATAAATCTGACACTGTGAAGTCAGAATCATTATGCATATTCTACAGACAAGGAAACTGAGGCATACAAATCTGAAATGACGTATTATTGATCACCTGGCAGTTTGAGATACACCCTAGCAATTGGGTATCCCAAGCAGGAGTATGTGCCAGGGCTTCCGAGCCAGGAAGTTGTGCTTCCTTTTTATTTGAATGGCTATGTTTCAGAAGGCTGTGATGGCCTGGTTTTATTTGTCCAGATGAATCTAGTATCAGAAACTCTGCTGTGAATTGCTTACACACCATTCGCTCCCTGTCTGGAGGAAAGAGGGCGTTCAACTTTCTTCAGGGTTTTTGAGCAACTGAGGGAGATGGTATATGTCCCAGAATGAGTAGGGCACAGTACTTGCCTTCAGGAAGGGGAACTAAGAGGATGCCACTTGTTACAGGCCAAGCAATCTAACTTGGATTCTCTAAGGAATTCTAGAAAAAGTTACTAATGATCAGTGTATTATTGATATGTGCATTTAGGCTACTTGGGGCGAGGTGTGGGGGGGTACTTTCTACTTGGACTCATTGGCTGGAGTTTACAACAGAAACCGAAAGTCTCAGATGTTTGCACTTCAGTAAGATTGTTGACATTGGCCTGCCTGACATTCCCCTAAGAAAGCTAGGAAATGTCAGACGCAAGATCAGTGACTCTTCACATACTGTTGTAATTACTCCTCGATTGAAAAAAGTTACATCCCTCCACTTTACTGGCTTCAATTTACCCCTTTCATCTGAAGGCTAATGCCACCTCTTCACCTCCTAATAAATCTAGTAGGTGAACACAACAAATTACATTCCAGGTCACTAAGTGTCTGCACTGTCACACAGCACAGAAGTTGTGGCTCTGTGCTTTGTGTCTCACATTTAAGGTATGGATGGGTAGCAGAGCAAGTGTTAGCTGCATGATTTCACTGAAAGACTAACTCTAAGAGTTTGTTGTCAAAAATGGTAAGTTGTTTCATGTGGTGTTCCCCAAGGATTGGTAATAGGTCTAGAGTTATCCTATATCATTATTTATGCATTGGTCCATTAATCAGAGTATGCTTCCTAAATGCCTATGTCTGAGAAGCTTGCAATTAGGGAGATGCAGTATCCCCTATGTATCTTGACTTTAGTTAAGTGTTTGGGGTAGGGAAGAGGAAAAATAGAGATTAGTACAAGAACTGCAAGGTAGAGTTTCACTGGGAATTTGGTGTATCAGTAGTTCTGTGAACTGCCCCTTAGTTTATCTATGCCCCATTTCTCCTGTGGAAATTTTCCTAGGGAATTTGTAGCAATTCGTTTTCACCTTGTGAAGAACTGAGCAGATAAATGCTAGAGAAGTGGCCAGATATTGTGTCAGCAAGTGAGATAGATATAAGTAGTGGTAAGCTCCAGATAATTTATTTCATTATGACAGATGATGGATTTTTTAAAAATGAATGTGTTTGCTACAATATTACAAAAATGTTTGAATCTCTTGTTCAGGAAAAAGGCATAGCATGATTTTATAGCATTTGCTGTTTCATAAATGGGAAATCTTAAGATGTATCACGGAAACACGTTTGTAGTATAATGTGCTATTACTTTGAACTTTTGCACTGCACTTCTCAAAAAGGGGAAAATGCGTTACAAAATCTTACTTTTTTGTTTTATTTATTCCAGTGAGACAAATCTTAAATACTGGGGAAGATGTGAGCCTGTGTTTGCAAGATCTTCAGTTTCTAAATGACCTTTCTGCTGGATATCCTTTTCATTGTATATGGCATATATTATTTAACAATAATAAGGTAAATATCAATAACAAGACTTTTGTTGTTTCATATGCCACATTTTTAAACCAATCAGGATATTAATATTTACTCTTTCTGGTTTATCTATTTCTATGCATCGTTTTTTAATGGTGTGCTTATTTCCACCTACTTCTTAGCCACAAAAGAGAAATCATATAACTAGTTGCTTATGGTCATCTCTCCTATTCCTAATCTTCTAGAAGTCAAAACCATTGATGAATTTAAACAATATTGAAAACAGGATTGATGCTGTTGGCAGTTGAGAACAGGATTGGTTCTAGTTTCAGCATGAGTCAACTAGGATATGAAGCATGAGTTGAGATTTTAGGCACAAGTCTCTGCACGTGTTTTGTCATTGCCCAGTTCTAAGATCCTCACTGTGACAGTGCCATCATTATTACTCATAAAACAGCTTTGACTTTGCACGTGGATTTTATCTGGGTTCAGATATTTTTGTAAAAGTCTTGGACAGATCGTGATGCTAACTTGCTATCTGTTGCAAACCTTTTGTATCTTGTTCTTGCTTATCAGAAGCTGGAAAGTACTTGCTCTTTGAATTTTCCGTCAGTCGAGGAAGAAGATTGAAAAGAACAGTAGTAGCTGGTTTTGATGTGACACGATGTTTAAAAGTACACGACAGATAATAAACCACCAGGGCTCAATAATACATTCAATATTGAAATTCTTCTCTATTTTAAAATAAAAACAACTTTTCAGTAATTTTCTAGAGGAGATTGTTAGAGAAGCAGAGGGGAAGGCACCTGGAATACCACAATTGGTATAATTTTATTTCTCCATGGAACTCTAATCCTATCAGAAGAATTTTAATATATTTCCTTGGATTGAAAGATGAGTGTGGGTTTTCACATTCCGTAAGTGAATTTTAGGACTGGGAAGAACTAAAGAA
Source organism: Nestor notabilis (assembly GCF_000696875.1). Taxonomy (NCBI): domain Eukaryota; kingdom Metazoa; phylum Chordata; class Aves; order Psittaciformes; family Psittacidae; genus Nestor; species Nestor notabilis. The sequence goes on from NW_009944902.1 coordinate 22,387, forward strand.
ACTGAACATTACTAAGGAATTTGACAAAAACAGAAGGGGAGGCATTTCTTAATGGTATTTATGAAGGGGCTAATGAGCTCTCTCTTCTTTTATACTATATACTTACTGTTTTAGTAGTGTTCGAGACACTTTAAAAATAACCAAGAAATTTAATGTGGTGCACCTAACTTCAAGTGCTTACCTGTTTATGTACGTATGTATACTTGCTGAAGTAATCAGCTAAAGCCAACAAGCATCTTGCATTTTAGATTGTCTTCTGGAGGCTTGCAAAGGTATGTATTCCCATGACAGCTCTCAAAAATGAGGGTAACTTTAAACTGCTGGTGCTAATACTACTTTCCAAGGCTAAAATGTCTGGATAATTTTAGTTTTCAAATTACTCAAATTATATTTGCAGTAAATGAGTTTCTGCTCATGAAATTGATATAACATCAGGACCTTGAAAAGGATGAAAAAGTAGAAATTTAATAAACTATGTTCTCCTGAAGAGTAGAAGTGTGACGAAATTGTGGGGTTTTTTTTCTTTGCAGAAACTTGCTAACTGTTGCAGAGAGCAGTTTCAGACCACTGTGCATAGTCAGGATGTAAAGCAGCACATAAATCTTAACATAAAACAGCATAAACCTTAAACATCAGTGTGAAATGTTTAAAGACTGGCAAAAAACAGATTAACTAAAACCATAAATATCAAATTTTTTTCAATTACTTTAATGGAAATACTTCAAACAAAAATTCTGAGAACAGTTGCTTTTCTGCTTAGCTGGGTGGGGTGGTACAAAGACAGCTTTAATGCTGGTTCACTTCCCCGTGATGTTGTATTAGTTAAGTTTAAAATTGTGTTCCATTGCAAACCATAAAAGATTTCAAAAGTATTAGACACCCACTTTTGTGCTGGAATTTAATATGCAACTTTTTATTGGAAAATAATCGTCCTTGTCTGGCAAAATCCACCATGCAATATTTCTGTTAGTAGGCATAATGCAATAAAGACAGGGAGGGCTATTTATCACTACAAATTTTGAGGATTTCAGGATTCTTTTTATTATTTTAATATATTTCTTTGGTATTAAATCAGAAAAATGATAAATTACACCTGTCGAGGCTGTTTTTCCTTTTTCCCAGAAAATGATGTACAACCCAATTTCACTGGTCATTTTGGCTTTTAAAGATATGTATTTTTTTCCTATTAAAAACTCTACCAATAGGTTTTTTTTAATAATAATACTGAAGTACTTTTTATTTCAAACATATGAAGTAGTTTATAACTACTTCCTGGCATTGCAAACTTTGGCCTTTTCACATTATATTAGGGGTTTTTTAAAAGGCATTAAGTATATATTGCTTTGAAAGAAATAGTGTATTGTTAAGATGCTAGATCCAGTGGATCAATTTTCACTATTTGATATAGATTAAATTGTGGCTAGTCTGAAAGGTTAAAATAATTATTTATTAAATTTCAGTACTTTCCTGGATGTCAGTCAGCTTTTATACAGTCTTAGAAATTGGTATTTTTCTTTTCTTATCTGTATAATAGTCTTATTCTAAAGGATAATCAACAATTAAAAGCAAACCATAATTTCAGCAATTGTACTGTATAATAGAACCAAAAACAAGAAGAAAAGCCATAGGGCAGTTTTAACAGCAAAGGCAACAAATGATTGGAGCTGCTGTCATGGTTTACATTACTTTCACAATTATTCCAGGTTTGCGTATTTCGAAATATATTAGCCCAATTTGATTTCAAAGCTCAGTTATTTGAATTATAAATCATTATGTCCCTCCTAGCTGATCAGTCGTGAAATATCTTTGAATTCATTTACATAATGGAATATGTTAGTCATTCCTTTATGTCTTAGGAAGCCATAGTGCTCCCTCATGCATGTTTAGTTCTTCTAATAATTAACTTTTCCACTGTATATTTTTGTAGCAAAATAACTACAGTTTCATTGTTATTTTGTACAATAACTTGGGGTAAAATATTTATAGTCTCTCAAAAATTGCTTATCCACAGCTTTGTTAGCCTTGTGTTATGAAAGGCTCTCTCTTGTAACCAGGAAAAAAACCCAAACCAACTGTGTAGCTTTGCAATATAAAACCATGTAATGCTGTGTCAAATGTTACAGATTGACAGAGGAACATCATCTTAAAACTAGATTAGGAGATTTTCCAATAGCAGGTATAAACCCTATTCTTACACTTTTACCTGTTTTGAAAAGAATTTAATCCATTTAAAATGAAAAGGGAAATTGTTTATTCCCATGAAAGTAATTGAACTCTTCGATCAGTTATGTGCAGGAATGGCAGAGTGCAGCTAGCACTCAAAAAATAAGTAGTAACAGTAATAAGTGTTACAGGTATTTGTGTTTGTGCAGGACTGTAGGCACTACTGTACAGTCTAAAGTTCATAACAATAATTCATAATAATCATACTGTTTATTTCTTAACGAACTTCATCAGTGTCACAGATCAACAGTGTTTGTTTGCTAAATTAATGAGACCTGATGTACAAGCCCATAAGTCATTTCTTTCATTTGATGCCTTCAATACTTAACGGATGTTTCTGTGGTTTGAATTTTCCTATGGCATTCC
>NW_009944902.1:25006-91361 GCF_000696875.1 Nestor notabilis
CTTGGATGTCACAAAGCCTTTTATATCCACATTGCAGAACTGAGAGAGTGAAACTTTAAGTGACTTGTTGAAAGCCATGCAGCAATTTTGTGTCAAATGTAGATGAAGCTGGAGTTGAAAACTCCAGGCCAGTGCTCTGGCCATTCTCTCGCTTCTATTTTGCAAAATAACATCTGGTTACCTCTGTACAAAACTCATACAGATGTCAGCATGGATCTTTTTGGAATACACAGTATATTTTCTGTTACCCCAACCCCAAATGCTTGCATTATCTGAGGCAGGGAGTTGGTGTGTGCTCTTGCTATTAGTGATGTTCATAGTGCACACAGCTAGGAAAGAAGTCCAGTTGTGAAACAAGTCTTAACTGCCTGGACTTTAAGGGCTTCTATTACACAGTTTTTGCAAACCCAACTTTTGATTTAGTACAAATTCTCATGCTTTTAAAAGAAATATTTTTAAGAAACATACTGCATTTCATCAGGTGTAACCACCTAGTAAATCAGCTAGAATATGTGATCTGCAGAATATATGCAGTCCAGGAAACACATTGCTTCTGTGTCATTTAGTGTGCATCTCTCTGGGAGCCCTTCTGTACAAGCAGGTGTAAACAGACTTGAGCTTATCCCACGGGACCAGGGCCGGGAGCTCCAGCCCAGTGGTCATGTAGCTTTGCTAGTGCAATGCATAGACCAGACCAGGAGACCTTCCCGAGGGGCCTGTGCTGGGAGGAGAGCATGGGGCTGGGGCCAGTGCCACACTGCTGGGCTGGCACAGCCTTAAACTTGGCTTGTTTGTGGAGTGGGACGTTTCAGGTCATGCTTGGCAGTAGTCAGTTAGATTAGCTTTGTATTTTTTAACACTGGATTCCTGTGGAAGTATTCACAGATAGCTCCAAAAGTCCCAGCTGTACTACCTTGTGTTGGACCTTGCTCTGACTCTGAGATCTGAAGAAGTTCCCATTCAGTTCTTATACATCTGAAAATACTTAGGTTAAGTGTTCAACATCACTTAATATGTATGAGATGTGCTTTTAGCTCTTGTAACTAAAACTAACGAAATGTGATTTTGATGGGTCAGGAAGATCACCTCTGTGATTTTGGGGCCATTACTTCAGTGCTGCTTAGGGCTGCAACCAGTCCCATTGCCAAGGGCCAGCCATGTCCAATGCAGGCAGTTGCAAAATCACTGGTTTTTTTACATGCTGAAGACACGGTCTATCTGGGGAAAAACTGCACATTTATTATCAGAAACTCTGTTTAATTTTAGAAGTCATTTAGTTCATTCATCTCTTTTGTGACTAGAATATATGCCATGAAAAGTAATCACTTTAATTAATAATAGATTATGGTCTTTAATGTTCTAAGGAATATCTCTATTATGTATATTTCTAGATGAAATTCAGATATGGGGGGTTTTTTAATGTACGTTTGTTGTTGTTTCAGTAAGCATTTTTTTTCCTTACTAAAAATTCCTGGCAGTTTGTACAACCTGATAATGTAATCATGATGCTGCGAGGCTGATTCTTCCATAGCACCTCCTACTTACAGTCTCCTGAAAAAGCTTGTGCAAAATAGAGGCTGTGAAATTCATGCTTCAGAATCACACAGTAAGTTTTCTTACTATGTTAAAAAACGTTGTGTGTAGTAAATCTTGTAGCACACTTAACTTTTCATATGCTTACGTTTCAACAGAGTAAGCACTTTCCTTTCTTGGGCATCAGTGATAATTCAGCCCAGTGACCTCAGGTGCTGGGCAGTGTTCTATGCTACTCTCACTCATCTTCTCATGGTAGATTTAGGTAAGATCCTTCTCCCATGTCCCTGAGACACCTTCCTGTCTTGCGTGGTACCATGAATTTTTAAGGTTATTAAACCAATGTAACAGCAGCTTAATTGTACAGTAAATATGTTGGTGTTTAAAGCACTGCCTAACTACTTTTGAGGTTTATGACATTAAGCATGAACACTGTAATTGTTGCCTTCTGTTGAAGAAATAAGGAAGATGAGTTTTTTGCACAGAAGTACTTTTTGTATTAACTACAATAATTTACAGTACTAAATGCCTGAGTGTTTTGCATTTCCAGGTGACATACCAATTATGCCAGAACCTTCCAGCTTCTAGTAAAAGTTGATTGAGTTTTTTTTATTTCATAGAATCCTTGAATGGTTTGGGTTGGAAGAGACTTTAAAGATCATCTAGTTCCAGCCCCCTGCCACTGGCAGGGCACCTTCCACTAGACCAGGTAGCTCCAAGCCCCATCCAACTTGGCAAGTCCCTATGCAAGGACTTAACAAGGCAACGTGTACAGAGATGATCAACAGTCACATAAGGCAACAGTAGTTGTTCCTCCCCCTGCTGATAATGGGTGCTTGCACTGTCTAGTGCTGAAAACAGTACCTTTGAGGCAAGACCAAACCACGTTTATCAGTGTTTTCTTAAAGAATGGCAGTTGTAAGCTGGACCTGCATTTACTTGCAGTTTAGCTGCTTTCAGTACTGTCTCAATGTTCTGTAATGTAAGCAGTAGGTACATTTTCTAAAATAAAATGGGTTACACATGCAGTTTTGGTAACTTTTCCTACAGGGTTGGGAAAAAAAAAAAGGATTTGGTAAAAACAAGATTACAGGTGTTAAAAATTACATCCCAAAGTAGAGGTCATGTAAGTATATGTTAGCCAAAATGCAGGCGCGTGCCTTATGACTGGCTACAAGCTGATAGAGGTCACTGTGATTCCTCTGGATTAACAGCTCCGAGATCTGAAATGATGAGGAGTATCTGAAAAAAGCATTCTTCAGTCTGTGGCTGTTGTCCTTTGGGTTCCTAGTGGAATAAATTTGGTGTTGAACTGATGAAGAAGTACACCTAGAGACACAAACAGCTCTAAGTTCTGTCTTAGGATCCAAATTTTAAAAGTTAGGTGTACACAAACTGTCCTGCCTGTATTTATGCAAGCTGTAATCTAACCTTGTAAATGAAGAGACATTTTCAGACTGTGAAATCTGGCAATTTTAGATAAAAAGAGCATTGTACCAGTTGTCTTCTCTGGGATTTTTCTGGATGGTTGAAGTTTTTTTCCAAATTAAGTGAAGAGCTTTATATAAAATCCTTTTATGTGAATGATAAACAATTCACATTGAAACAAAATCAAGATGGCTTTTTATTGGTGAAGGTTGTTTTAAGTAATTGTTTGATGTAGAAATATTTTTGGAGATTAGTTGAATTCAGAGTATTGACATTTTAAACAATGTGCTGTTGGAGGGACTGTCAAAATTAATTTGTAGTAGGAAAGAACAAAGATATATTAATTGGTATTTGCTTCAAAATGCACTTTCTGTTGAATTACTTTAAATTCATGTGAATGTAATTAGACTTTAAATTCCTTATGTGGCCCAGGTTGTGCTTTTAATAATTTTTTTGGCATTTAGAATTGCATCACTTTGTCCAAGATTCTTAGTCCAAGATTTGTAAAGTAAACTCAATATTCTTTTGTTGAAGTATATAGTGACCAAAATTAATACAATACCACCAGTAAAGGTATGTTTAAATGAAGATTTTTGCTTGGATTAATAATTTTTAAGCATTTTTTCTTCTCAGTACCATACGGACTAGATCTAAGGTGTAGAAATACCTTCAGGAGCTATTCAGCATGATTTGTCAGTGTCCTGTAATTACAGGTATGTGCAATCATGCTCAGTGCCAAAACTCTCCAAGTGAAGCAGGTTTGAAACGCTATTGCTGTAAGCCACGTGCAGATCTACTATATATAATTCAGAAGTGAGACATCTTTTTTTCTTTCAAAGGACATAATAAGGATGTGTATGCATCGTTTTAATTGTAGAAAATGAGGAGTTTACCATGGTAGATTTCTTTAGGGTAGTTTCTTCTTTTCCTTATTAATACCGTACTGTTCATGGTATGTGAATGCAGATTGTACAGGAATGCAAAAGAAATGCATAGGTAGTAATTTGTGTTGCTTTTCTAAAACTTAAAAAATATTTTATTAATAGGGCAATACTATATAGAATCTTAATTGTATCTTTCTTCGCTGCCTACACAGAAATAACACACAAGATTTTCCTTTACCCATATCCAGAACTAGCTGGTTTGTCATTCAAGTGTTGATCCCAATCAGCATTGGACATTCTGGTAGTTCTTTGGTCTTCTCAACTTTTTAACAAAGTATGCTTGAGATTCTACCTTCAGGAATTCTTGAATTTGAATGTGTATATAGTATCTTTGTGGAGATAGTCTTCTAATGATATGCAGCACTCAACATGCTGTATTACTTTTGCTATCTTGTGGTAATTCAGGTTTTGTCTTCTCTATCAATGGCAACTGAGCCCTGCTGCTGCACAGAGCACTATCCAGATGACTTCTGTTACTCTGTATGCTGCCAAGGTACAATACCATCATGGGACTCTTTCTGCATGAATGGTCTTTGTTTATTAATTATTTTAATATTATGTTTTCCTCCAAGGAAGATCTGATAAGTACTTGAAAGGAGAAAAACATCAGGATATGTGATACCTATAGAAATAGTTTAGCTTCTAGAAGCACAGGAGGAGGCTGATGCTGGTTGAGCAAGGAGATTGGATGCACAGAAAACTAATACTGTACTGGAGCTGTCTGAGGAGCTGGAGTTGGCAAAGAGAGGAGGGAGAAACAAAAAGCCAGATGAATAGTCTGGGGTTACTGTGAGTAATCAGAAGAGAACACAAAGGTCCAGGAGAGACAAATAAAAAGACTGAGTGGTTGAAGGGAGCAGAGAGGAGGTGGCAGAGGAGACAGGCAGAGGTGGACAGGATTGGATTTTCCCAAAGTGACCAGATCCTTTTGCTGCCAGCAGTACCTTTGAAACCTAGCACAAAGCATCTCATCCTCTTTGGTTCTGCTACAGGTGCAGGAGGCAGGTCTCAAGTTTGGTTGGTTACTTTGCTAGGTTAAGAAAATTTTTGAGTATATGTTGCAATTTAAACGCTCCGTAACTGGCTGACCAATGCAGCAGCGGGAAGTGATTGAAAACTATTTCCTTTTGCTTTCTAAAAAAATTCTGGCAAACAGGCCACAAAAGCCCTCTATTAAGAGGAAGCAGTTCAGGCGACAAAGCCAAGTATTGAGAGCTGAGGAAATGCCAGAATTGGGATTGCTTCTGTAACTTTCCTCTCCTTTTAAGTATTTACATTGTTATGAGGCAGTTTTAATTGCAGGATCACAGTTATTTCTCTCAGGATATTTGCCTCTTTCAGTTCAGATGTGACATCTCAGCTTAATGAGAAGCTGCTGTGTATTTTGATTTTCATTTTTTTTCTGTATTGTCGTTTGGATTTATGTGTTTGTCCATGTTTTGTTTCCTGTTGTGACTGTTTTTACTTCCTGGCCTTTTTTCTTCTTGGCCTTCTCTGTTGTTCTTACGACATCAGTACGACGTTCTGTCTGTACTGGGGTGAGTGATTTGCTCTTTGCAGGATCTCTAGAAGAGGTTGGAATTAGGCTCATTTTACAGGTGGGTATATAAAGTGTAGAAGCTAAACTGTAAAGCTTGTGCTAACTTTGCACAACCAATTTGACACACACAAGACTCTTTCTAACTTCAATTGCAACTTAGTTTGCCAGACTTTGCCTATGAAGAGAGAAGGGAGAGAAGCCCTATAGCAAAGAGCTCTTTAAAGAACATAAATTAAATTCCTACTCTGAATTACTCCCAAGGGGAATCTGCATGTGAGAGGCAAGCTACCCTCATTAAGGGCCTAAAGATAAGTAGCATGAGTACCAATCCTCATGCAAATTGCCATTTCTAAAATGTTGTTGTTTATAGTTACTTGTTCGGCATCAGGACAAAACAAATACAACCCAGACTTCCAGTTTGTCATTCAACTGTCAAACCAAGACAATTGCTATTTCCCTACCCACAACATCTTGTTTCTTTTACTCTGAATTCACACCTTCTGAAACAAATGAGTCAATAGTGTCACATGAATAACCCCAGCACAGTCCGGATTTATTTCCACAGCAACTTTATTCTGTATACTGAGGTAGGAGTTAGGAAAAAATAGCATACGATCATAAAAGATGATGATTTAAATATCATACTACAAAATACACATGTGAAAGGGTCTGATTTATTATTGCAGTTTAAAACTTAACATTTTTTAACTGTTGTCTTGACTGTATGTGACTGTTCTTCTAGGGTATGGAACAAATGCTGTCAGATTAACAGAGAGAACAGACATGAAAAGGAGAAAGATGTGAAATACAGAGATGTGCCAGTCTCACAAGTTGTTTACAATTAATTTGTCTTCTTTGTTTATAGCTCAGTAAAAATAGGTCAAACCTCAGGTTTTTGTTCCTGTAGGTCATATGAAAGAAAGTTCCCATGATGTCAGTGAGATTTTGCTATAAAAGCCTAAGAGGCTGACCCTTCCGAAGAACAGTGTGACTATGCTTCTGCTGTTCTGTTTTGGTTTCTTTTCCTGCAGGTGAAAATGAGGATGAGTTTGAGAATTTCATGCTTCCTCTCACAGTTTCATTTGAAAGTGCAACTCAGATCTTCAACAGTAGTTTTGTACAAGAAGCAGCAAAGGTGGGTTTATTTCAATTATAGAGAAAGACATTATTGATAGGAGAAACTAAGAGTGGAACAAGCATTTAGCGACAAGCTTGTCATCTCTTCTGTCTGTCCCTCCTGGCATGTGTATATCTGTATACTTGTATATATATTTATACTTGTATACATATATACATATTTAGGAATGTAGACAGAGATACAAAAGTTACTAATTACTATCCTAAACAAACTGTCTACAAAGATTTTATAAAGGCCTTGGCATTTTTTGGTGCTTTGACCCTATTTATAATCAAAAGGACAACTCTCTCTTCAGTGATAGCTTATCTGTTTCGTATGTAATATTGCCTTTTGCCATGCAAATATCCTGTTTGTGTATATTAATGTATTTATTTGGGGCTATGAGGAGACATGTTGTAACACAATTGATAAACACAGCTGCTTTAAAGTATTCTTTTCAAACAAGAATTTATTATATAAATCAAGACTTTATTAAATGGCTGGGCATATATGTATAAATAGGAACTGGTCTTGAAGTATTGCACCCTTAAACTGAACAAAGTGATTAGGATAACTGATAGCTAAATAAGGTTTTTATGTGCCTGTGGGAGCCATATTAGGATTGATTTGACAAGTCAGTTCAGCTGTGGCAACAGTCATAATATCTAACACAACATTATGTTTTATTAGTAAAATCCTTAAGTGTAGCAAGCTGTTTGTGTCAAAACAGTATATTTTAGGGAAGAAAAAGACTTGCTAGGTAGAAGCTGCATCATCAGGAATGATAATATATTGGAGCACTATTGCATTAAAGAGATTCCCTTCTCCTGTCACAGAATAAATAGTTAACAGTGTGCACTGGAGTGCTCACTTCAGCTACACAGGGTCATTTTGAAGAAACCCTAAGAGTAGTTTTTAATTAGCTGTTTTGAAATATGATGGAAACTTAAATACTACATCAGCATATTTATCCACTTTTTTGTAAGAAAATAAACAGATATGGTAGAAATATTTAGTAACTAATTTGTCTGCAGTACATGGCTGACATGACCAGAAGATGCTCAGCTCACAGTAATTGTTTGAATTAAGCGAATATTGTTTTTAAAATACTAGTTAAGGTTATTTCAACAATTAATTCTACTTTCCTCATTTGTTGTTGCTGTATGTATTTAATTTGAATAACTTTTCATTTATTAAATAGGCACAGTTTATGTGTCTTGGATTCATCTCTTACATTTTCAAGTTAAAACCCTAAAAATTAGGACAAAGAGGTCACTTCATAGCATTACCCTTTCTGTAGGAAACTGGCTTTATTTCACATGAAGATTCAGTTTATTAAAGTATTTGTCCTGTCTGCTTTGCTTGAAACTATCTTAGTAGAGAAATTTTAATGGAGTGCTAGCGATATATTCCTAAACTAGCAAGTTCTTAACGACCCTGGAAAGTGACTGCTTGATTACACTTTAACGGTATTTGCAAATAAAATCACAAGTAATTAAGGGGAAATCTCCAGGCTTTTGAGCAAGTTTGATGCATGATAACTGCCTGATTCAGCTTCATCTAGAGTAATGCTGTGTAGACAAGAGCTACTGAGATCAATAGCAACATAATGATAGTGGCAGAATTAAGTGAGTAACCTGAGAACTGTGTCTTCAAAATGCATGCAGCTGCCACAAGCCAGGGCCACACAGTGCACTCCGTGCTTCCGTCCTAAATGTTCATCAAAAGACGCCCTGCAGGAAAATGGAGTTAGATGCTCTTTATTGCTGATCGTGTCTCTTGCCACATTTATCAGGGAAATTGGATTAGCAGTTGGCAGCTGCAGGTAGACAAGGTTCTGCAGTGATTAAATATGCAGCTTGGCTGCATTTGTTGTGACAGACCTTTAGTAAATTCTACTGTAAGCACCATCTGTCTAATTTGTATAAAGAAAACTTAGTGCTTTAAGCTACTGATAAAGAACTAAATCTGTTGCTTTATCATAAACAAAACTTTTGCTCTAAATTCTCTTAAATGTAATTTATTAGGTTAAAGCTATTTTTTCTATCATAATGAATAAATAATACATGCAAAAGCACTTTCAGGTACTTCATTTTGCAAGTACTGAAAACAAAAACAGTTCAGTTCCTCAATAAAATGCTCAGTATTCTGATCCACAGGGAGATGACACTGTTAAAATATCACTATGAAAATGGTCCAGGACTGCCAAATTCATTTAATTTGTGGTTTTTACTAGGACTTTCTAACTGGCTAGGGTTTGGGGTTTTTTTTTTTAGTTTTTTAATAGTTCTGAAATACACCACTGAAAAACAGCTGCAACAAGGGAGCTCTTTCTTTTAAAAATACATTTGTAATCATTACATCTGCATACAAAACATATGTTTAGGTTGCTTTTCCAGGGAGATCAAATATAATTGAAGATGGCTTAAGTAGTTATGTGTCTTTTTTTTTTTTATACTTCCTTCTTCACATTTTTATATTAATAGGAAAAATGTCCAGTGTTAAAACAGCACCTGATTTTCTCCTCAGGATTTCCAGGTTTCTTCTGCCAATCCAGTTAAGTAATATATCTACTGGGTAGCTGGAATCTCAGTAGTACTTTGTTTATAATTGTGACATCATCAGATTTGCTAGAAATGCATGGAAAAAAAGGATGTGTGGAAAAAGCAGTTAAATAGCAACATGCTATCTTTAGCTGGTTTGTAGAAACTCCATGCTGTTAAATTATTTAAAATCCTTGATTTTCAGCTTGCACACATTAAAAGTTTTCACACTAAGTGCCAAATGTTGCAAACAGCACTTTAACAGAATGATTTTGCTTTGATCCCTGTAGCAGTTCCTGAATAATTTATCACAGGTTATTGCCTTAATTCTGGAGAGGGATAGAGCAATAAAGGCAGATGAAAACACTCCAGTTGAAACACCTTGGGGCCTGCTCATTCCTCTGACACGGCTCTTTTGTTGGAACTATTTAGAGGTTATTAAGATGTGTCTCCAGAATTAAGAGTATGCTGTAAGGATGAAGACAGCCATCTTAATTCTAAAGACAAAGCGCAATGACCCTTCACCTTTTTTTTCCTTTGTTGTTATTATATAGTAGAATTATGAGGGTAATATTATAGCTGCACCCAGTAGTGCCACTATAGTTAAGGGTCTGTCAGACTTTCCATTACAAGCCCCGTTTTGGGGGTAGGTGGTGTGAGTAGACTCGTCTGTTTTAAATTGCATTAGTCACACACTTGGCACGTGTTGGCAAGTCAGAGGGGTTTTTCTGTGAATATTTAAATCTTCAGCTCCTTTTAAAAAATCCATTGAAAAAAACCTTTTTCAGGAGTTTGAAACAAAATTCTTGATGTATTTTTTAAATGGCTGTGTTTTAATTAATCTTCAGTAAAGCTGTCAATGGCATTCAGGGAAAAGTATTTCAAAACCAAAATCTGAACACAATTGTTTCATTAGTAAGAGAAGCCATGTCTAAACTCCACATCACTGACAAGCTCCTCTTGCTACGTTTCATGTATTTACTGCTCTTCACTTTTTATCTTACTTGTTTTGCCGTTGCTGGTGTTGTTATTAACTGTCACTTTGCCCAGAAATGGCTGGGGTTCAGTTGTGAGTGAAGCAGTAGCTTCATGTATCCTTCAAATTACTCTGTTAAGTTTGCAAGGCACCTCAAATCCCACAGGATGGCAGACAAAACCTAGATGTACAAGTGTTTAATGTTGTTTGTCATTAATAAATTCTGTGCACGTGCTATATGAAAATTTATAATGGACTAAAACATTACTGACTTGGGATATTAGGGTTAGGACAGGAGTGTTCTTACTAAATGTAACTAAAGCAAGCATGGAATCTAGGGTGATTTTTCTGCTCCTATTAGAACTTAAATGTATTTTTACTAGTGACTTAAATGGATTAGGATTTATCTCAAGATTCTACAGGCTGTTAGGATGTTGCCAACTGTAGGCAGTGTTATTTGATAAAGTTGAGTTCTAATGGATAATACCTAAATGACTGAGTTTGCTGGGATTTTACAGGATGAGATTATTATGGTGCCTTGGAGAGTGAGGTCATTTATTAAGAATAGTGTGGTTAATGTTGTGGGCTTTTTAATAACAATACCTGAATTTAAAGACTAGAAACCCAAGAAATTAAGTTTATGTAGTAGTTGTTCTCCTTTCTTTAGAATTCAAGGTCAAATCGTGTCTGAAATTTCCTGGTGTATTGCATAGCTTGTGTAGGTTCCCACACAAATTATGGTGTTTAAAGAAAGTTGCACATCTGCTTTTACTAACAGCTTTTAAAATCTCACAACCAAACTGTTTCTTAAATATATTTGCAAACAAATTTTTTCTTACAAGCATCTTAATAGACAGGAAAAGCACGTTAGAGCAATATGGGTTTGGATGGTTGTCTTTTTCTAATCCATGTTCTAGAGACCACAGTAAGATGGTGAGCTCTTGAGCCCCATGCAAATCCTCAAACAAAGGCAAGTTCATGTCTTGCCAGAGGCTGCAGCTCCCCTTTTTTCCAGCTCCAGCCATCCCTTTGTGCAGGCTTACTTGTCTCTCTTTTTTCTTTTTTTTTTTGGCTAGAATGGGTAAAGGAATCAAAATCAATCTGGAAGATTTCCACTTCCTTGTATGTATCGTTGCAGCTCTGTATGCCTTCAGAAGGAAGTAAAAAGTGTTGCTGCAGAGTTCTTTTAATTCTTTACATTTTGGCCACCACGTCCACTAAAGAGTTATTTTCTGTGTGGACAAAACAGCATGCAAAGTATGAAAATGCAGATTAATACAAAGTTGGAATTTTATATTTCATCTTCTCAGTATTGAACACTTCCTCTCTAGTGATTTCAGAGTCCCATTAAAGTTAATGAGAGTGGAGACCTCTGAGCATCTTGCAAGTTCAGGCCATTTCACTGCACAACAGAAAGGAAATGCAAATATTAAAATACTCCGAGCAACCTCACCAGTGTTTTGTAGAGAACTCAATTTCTCCTTGGATAAATCTGTGTGTGTGCCATCCACGTCAGCTGGACTGATGGGTCTGTATATGAAAAGCAGAAATTAGCCCTTGTGTAAGATTACATTTAGAAGTTTAACAAGGCATCAGCCATAATTTGCTGTATATGTGATCAATAAAAATTAAGATATGAATCTTATCTTTTGTATTTCTCAACACTATAAATACTAGTGTTAACACCAAGAGGTACATTATTGAAAACTCTGGTTTTAAAGAACTCCTTACTGGGGTGTTTTGCCATATTTCTGTAATTACATTTTGACCAGACTGCAGTACTGTAGTCTTTTATTATGGAAAAAAATGTAAAAACCCCACCTGCATCCATGGATAAAATTTATTAAAACCACTTTGTTGTCAAAAAACCATATTCATGTCTAAGTAAATTGAAAAGTTTGTATGTATTGTTAAGGTATTTTTCATTCTCTAGTGTTTCTTAGTGATGTCTATTAATTATCCTGAAAACATCCCTTTCGTATGGGCTAATTATCTGTGCACAAAATGTTGTCTGCATTTGAGCTGAAATGATTCTGAAGCCACGCTTCAGTCACTATAGGGGGGAAAAAATGCATCTCAGAACTAATGTTAATACAGATGGAGATTTTCTGGGTCTTCTGTGGACAAAAAAGTCAGGTTTTGAGGAAACCTAACTTGGAAAATTACTTTAAAAAAAAAAACCCACAACCAAAAGATATGTTAAAATAACAGTACAGTGAGAGTCTCAGTGCAACCTTAATTGTAGCTTGAAATGAGTGTCAGTCTTACACCTCACTCAAAATATTACAAGCTTAAATTAATGTTTTTTTGTTATTATTACTTTAAATATATTTATACTGGAAGCACGTTTAAACTTTGATACATGGTATTCATATATTATGTTTTAATTTGCATTCATTAGGATAGCATATGGAATAATCAAAAGCTTTTCCTAAGCATTTTTTTTAGTGTTATCTCTATAAAACTTTAATATTTGAGGAAATCTTGCTTGGTAAAAGAATCTTTGTGGTTTTGATTAAAACAAAAAGGATTTGAGCGAGACATTTAAACTAATGAATCAAAATCAGATATGTGGTCATTATTGGCTGATTATTACTCCATCTGCTCTGTGCTAACGTGAAAATCAATTACTGTGTCTCTTTCCCACTGACAGCGTATGTTGATCGGGCTGGCAAGGGATCTTCAAGGGATTGCCTTTGCACTAAACACAAAGACCAGCTACACCATGCTGTTTGACTGGATGTATCCTTATTACACTATGACAATACCAGCTCTGTGCACAGAGGGATACCAGGCCCCTTGCATTAGTTTAATAGTATGGCACAGTGGGGAAGAGGAAACAAAGCTAAATGAACTAATGTGTAATCAGCTAAAATTACAGCACAATGGCAACCATGCAGTTAACTGGGAAGGACCACAGAGAGGTCACTTTTTTGTTGTGTCACACTGCTAATCTACAAAACATATCCAAGTGCTTTTCCTCCCTTCACAAATCCCTTATGTTTTCATGAAAAAAAAAAAAAAAAAGCTCTGTCTGACTCCAAACACAATGTACCAGCATTTGGTTTAACATCAAAAGTGCTTAAAAAAATACTACACAAGTGCTATCTGGGGAGATTCCTCTCTCTGGTATGAATCATGTCTTTAATTTAGTCAGTTACTTTCTATTTATGTCAACTCTATTAATATCACAACACCTGCAGTCTTGTTGATCCAGAAGAAAATGGACATGTGAAAACAAAATCAAAACCTTTAGACTGTAGTTTTCTCCAGTAAGGAATGGTAATGGAACTCTATTTGCTTTAAATATTGTATACATTTTTATGCTAACAAATACAATAATACTCATGGGTATTTCCTAATACTATAGAGAAATGGTTTGTATTTTTATAAATACAGTAGCTGTAATTCTCTCTTCAGGCACACAGTCATGTTAGTAACAAACTGCTGAAATACATAGTGAAGTAACTATGCAAATACTTGGTTTATAATTTAGATCTCACAAAGTTATGGAAGGTAATTATGTATTTGTTTATTTTCTGGACATAAAAAATCCCATTCAAGTACAATTACATGCTTTGCTAGAAATCAAGCTCTTAAAAATACTTTTATTTGAAGTAAACAATGAAACCCTACTGTTCACTAATAATCTTCCAGGTTAAGAAAAAGAAATGCATCAATATAGAATTGCAACTAGGAAATTAGCCTTTAAGGACAGAAAGGCTTATGCCAGCAGAGCCTGGTATGATCTGACAGACATCCTTGTGTGGTGGGAGTAGGATTCTGATGACCATTCATGTAAGCCCTATTTAAGACCTTTGCAAGCCTACACTGATTTTGTCTATGTGCAGGCTCAGCTTGCAGAAAGTAAGTCTAAACCATAAAGCAGTGTAATCTTTACTTCTTTTAAAATCAGTGGAAAGCATCCCTTAATTTCTGATTAAGAGGACTGGGGAAAAAAAAAAAAAAAAGGAAAAGTAAAAAAAATTAAAACAAGCACAAACCCCCAAAACTACTGAAGCCAGACTGTGAATTAACATCTCATTTTCTAGTGGGCACCATTGGGTACATTTAACTTCGTTAGTACTGTTTGTGCTTGTGTTACCCTAAAACTTAATCATGATCTCAGGAAGATGTGTAAAAGCAGAGCTGTGCTGCTTCCATTTGAGATTCTTTATACTTTGTTTCTCCTAGTGCAGCATGAGTATCATGCTCTGCTCCTCTGCAAATCTCCAGTTGTAGGGGGAGGGATAACAGGCACTCACCTCCTCTCCATTTGAAAGAAATGGATTCATCCATGGAGGTGGATTTTTTAATACAAGGATATATAATCCTCAGGACCCTTTCCTGATTTTTTTTTTATTAATGAATGTATTCTTTCTATTTTATGAATTAAGTTTATTTCAAATGAAGAAAAACAGCCTCCAACTTTTGGATTTCATTATTCTATATGAATAATAAAACCAGATTGAAATGTAGCTTTGTGTAGAATTCAAAGCTTTGTCCTTCTCAGCTTCTTTTACCTTATGCAGGTTCAGAATCTTTTTTCTTCCTCACCTTTGGCTGTAAAAGATAAGTGCATGCTTCTGCTCAATGGATTTCACCTCATTTGGCTGAGCCCAGCTTCATCCAGGTATTGATCCAAAGCATTATAGCAGAATAAGCTGCTATTATTGCAACTCTTATTTACCGTATATAAAGACAGAAAGGTAAGGGAGCAGGAGAGGTCAGATGCCAATTGTGTCACATAAAGTTTAAATATCCTTTGATTAACATATTTCTTTTGTAGTTTCAAATATATCATCAGAAGATAGTTTTAATAGCAAAGAAGAGCTGTTTTTCAAACAGGTTTTAGTCTGTTATGTTTGAAGCTGCAGTATTTCAATATTGAAAACAGCAAATACAGAATATGAGGCAAAATAAATCTGATATACTTTATTTGTTCAATAAATAAACAATACAAAGAGGCAAGGGATAAAAGGCTAAGCTTTTAATATACCATAAGATGATGTTTATTCTGTGCTGAAGACTATCAGAAATAGTCACTTGTAGATCATTGATAGAGGAATGTATTGATAAACTTTTCAACTGATTGCAGGAGATATTTTGGGTCTAAGCCCTGTCCCTTTACAAAACAAATAACACTCGGTAATCTCTCACCTCAGAGATGTTTTTTTTCCTCATGGCGAAATGTTTAGGATTTAAGTTTTGTCCAGTAGATGGCAAAAATGAGCAAAAATAATTTCTTTGAAGTCCTTTTGGTCCGGGGCGGGGGGAGGCACAGGGGATGCCGTTGGATCTTGTATTTTACCATTATGATTGAGTTATTAGGCTCATGGTTTAGAGGTGAATTGTCAGGTGTGCTGAGGCTGTGCTAGATTGCCAAATAGGGCTGTTTTGTAGCAGGCTTGCTTATACTAATTGAGTTTCTCTAGCAAATCAGGCTCCTTGGAAAAAGGCCAAAGGCTTTTCATAATTGTATTGACAAGAAAATGAATATGATAAATGGTGTTCATTCAGCTGAGACAAGATTTATAGTTTTCCTCTGGCAAGGGATGAAGAAAAAATACTTATAATAATAGTAAAATTTGTTTTAAAGTTGTATTAGGTGATCTCTCAAAAGACTTCATTAGAATATTTCCAAATGTTTTAAGCAGCTTCAGGTGTTAAGTATAGCATCTTCCCAAAGTAGCGGGTAATGAAAGATGAAGAAAACCATCACACAAACAAACAAACAAACCAAAACAAAAACTAAAACCCTGGATATGAAAGTCATTCATTCTACCTGAAATATTGATATGTCAAGCTGTCAATGATGATTCCAGTACCACAGCTTTGGGAAGTTTATTTGCCTTTTGTATTCGTTACATGTGGTCTCTGTAATTTGTAGGTCAGTCCTAAACATGCAGGTATGGCCTGAGAAAAACCTGTATAGCAATTTGAGTAGCATCAAAACCTGGTTTTGTTACTGGTGATGATTCTCCTTATGTATTTTATTCTACTATTTACTTCAAGACTGCCTGGATGAGATGTTGAATGTTTAATCTGTTTTCTTCCATACTAATATCAGACTGCAGTCTAAGGTCCGTGGTCTCACAGTCAGATATGTCCATGGAGATTCAGTTGTGAGTTCAGGGTAATATCCACTTTTTTGTTGCTTTCATTTAGTGTTTCTTACAGTTAGGTGGTAACCCATAGGCAGTTTTTCCTGTATTCCTCCCAGTTGATTCTCAGTATTTAATGACTTCTGTTGTCTGTGAAAGAAAAAGGTTGCAGTAAGAAAATGGGTTGCAAGAATTAAATTATTAGGCTGACTCAGAGTTGCAGTCAGCTAGAAACCGTGTGATGTTTATGCACGAGTGCATGGAATTGCCTGTATAAAACTATCTATGTGTATAGAATCAGAGACACTAAATTTATAAAGAAGTGATCTCTTATTGAGGTGTTTTATCTAGTGGTCATTTAAAAGTTCCACTTGACCTAGACATTTGGATGTCTGATCGTGTGCTGCTTCAGACAGGGATCACTAGAACAAGCAAAACTATCTTTGCATCTAACTACTATTGTTATGTATTTATCCAAATTTATATGGCATTTCTTAATGAAATACACCACATGTAGCACTAAGATGGCTTGTTCAGAATGAATCTATTTTTAAGGAACTGTATTTTCAAGCTTCTGTGTTTTGAGGATTCAGGATTAGGTACAAACTTGAAAGAGCCAAACAAGCAGTAGAGACTGAAATTCCCCAGTCACAAGAGAAGAGGAGAACACATTTTCTCATGAAACAAGACTACGAGATCAGTAGTCTGTTTGTAATAGCAGATATTGCCAGTTGCATTGATTCAAACCACAGTATCAGTTTTTGCAGTTTGAATTTCTTTGAGCTCAAACTGACTGGTCAGGTTAAGTTCATGACTTAGCCAGATTCCTGGAAGCTTGTGGTTAAAAACACTTCAAAGTAATACTCTGTTTAAAACCAATTTGTTCCACTTCATTGGATTTATAAAAGAAATAATAAATTGCTGAAGCCTTTCTGCTGACCCGAGCTTTTATAAAATTTGACTATAGTTTCCGGACTTACCTTGTCAATGAATATGGACTCAATGCTTAAGTTTTTTAATTAAGATAGGTAATCATATTGGATGTATTAGCAGCCTTTGCTGCTGCCAACTTACATTTCAGTTGTGGGGTTTGGCTGTCAAGTTACTCTCTTCACCATGAAATGTGAAAAGACTGTTTTCTACCCCATGAAATTCCACAAAGGGGCTTTGCAGCATCGCACCATGTCCCTTTTGTGTACATAGGGCTACTAGGAAGGCTAAGGAAGAGGCAGGACTTAAGAAAATTAATAATTAACAGCATGTCTCAGTTCTGTATCTTCCATGGCATCTGCTGCATCTTGAGAACGCTGACCATCCTCTGTGGAGAGTGAGCTGGATTGGGAGTCCACTTCAGAGAAAATGGAACTGGCAGTAGTGAATTTTTAAAGGTATGACGTGGCATGGATCATCTATGCCCTTTGAGGATGTTTTAGGTAAGTGAGATTTGAATTGAAATCCCAGTTTATTACTGGATAACTCTCCATGGTATCTTTAACTCTAGTCTGTTTGATTTAAAATGTAAAGAACCCCATAATAAAGGAGGGAGAAGCAAGGTCTGAAAGTGTATTTCACATGTCACCCTCTTCTGCTATATATAGTTTATGCCTGCAGTGCCTCAAGCAGCTGGCAGCAAAAATGCACAAGTCTTTAGATGCCTCAGACAGCAGTAGCCAGAATGCCTCCCATCTGTCTGCACAGCCTGTCATTCATCAGCAGTGCTACAGCTGATGGCTTTAGCCTTTTCCAGAAGAGCTGTATTGAACTGAGACATGACTGTGTCTACATAGCCTAGAAGCATGTAAACCTTTATGTATTTCACAATTCCACGTTGAGTGCTTGGCCTGTATTCTACTTGGTAAGGTGTCTGAATGTGCAATAGCATTTTCTTAATAATAGTCACTATTTCATGCGTGGTTAAATAAAGCAGAAGTATATGACATGAAGCAAAGTTTAAAATGAAAAAAGTGGATATTACCCTGAACTCACAACTGAATCTCCATGTGCAGTTTACAAACTACCTTTCTTTTTCTTCATCACCGCTCTGGTATATTTACTATTTCCCACTTAACCATTAACGTTTCCAAAGAATTTAGTCTTCTAAGCAGAGACTTGCTTAAGTTTATAGTTGTTGGCCTGTGTGAGAATGAGCTGACAAAGTCTGTGTCTGACCCACCCACTAAGGGTGTAGCACAGTTTTAGGGGAAGTTGTTTTGCAAGATGTTATTTTATCAATATCCTCTTTAACTTGGTCTGGTAAAGATCCCCATATACATTTCTGTTCTGCAAAGACCTATTGAGCTGTGGTACTGTGAGCCTGCGTGCACAACCCCCATCTTGAAGCTGATGGCAGAATTCCCGCAAAACAGGTAAGAAGCGTGTGAAAATAAGATAAATGATGAGTACTGCAATGGTGTGCATTCTCTGTTCTATCTTTTGTTGTTTTGCTTATGCTTTTGATGTCTGACTTTGACTTTAAGACTGCTACTTTTGTATTTTGGAACAAAAATTTGCAATAAGAACACAGCTTTCAGTGTCATCGTATTGTTTTACCAAAATGGTAGATGTTACAAAATCAGCTGGTAAGGGTTAGTTACAGGAATATGTATGAGAGACTGCTGTGATTTTACATTCAGTGTTAGTGGAAGGCTATGCTTTAACCAGGGATAAATACCGACTCTATAATTAAATATTGGAAAATTGTCTGCTGTCAAGATTTGCTGCAGGCTGAATTTTTGCCTTAAGCCAAGCAGCATACATATGTGACTGGAAAACCACAACTCCCTTCACAGTTTCTTCTGCAACTCAGCTCTTTCAGCCAAAACAGGAAAAAGTGGCATTTAATACCGCAATATTTATAATCAACATGCAAGTAACTTCTCACATCTAACACCACCTCCGTGGGCTAACCGATAGGCTTCAGAATGATTCTAGGAGGTGATTTCGATACTTGGCATTGCAATAGTTAGAATGAAATTTCTGGTTTACCACAGCAGAACAACGTATTTTGGGGAATTATCATTACACTTGGAAAGATGTAGTGTACTGCCCAAAGGAAAAAAAGCATTTTTAAATGAAAAATTGATAGTTAAAGTCTCTGTGCTGGGTATCTTTGCAACCAAAGTAATTAGAGTTTTCAGCAATGAAGTATGTGTTCTCATAATTTCCCATTTTGCCTTGCAAATCAAACTTACAGGGAAAAGAAGTTGAAATATTTGAAATTTGAAAAAATATTTTGTTTATTCCAGTGACAAGAAGTTGGTGCTTTGAAGTTCAGAGCTGGCTCCCAGTCAGACACCAGTGTGTGTGATGGGCATGTCATCCTTGAATGGCTACACAAGCCTTATGGCAGAATTCCCTGTTTCGTGTTTGTGTTGACTTGCTTGCTGTGACTCCCTCTTCAGTTTGTGTTGGCTAATTTTATCTTTTATCCTGGTAGTAGCATAATAAATTGCCGGAAAAGTTTAACCTCTTTTTATTCATGATGCCATGCACAAGCAGGACACTCTGATCGTGCTGCAACTGATTACAAGGAGGAGATTGTTAAGACATAAACACAGAACTCTAATAACGGTAAACAAAGAGGAACTGGAACAATAAATCTTATGCAAAATACTGCTCTTCAAGCTACTTTACATATTCACGTTATCCTTCTACTTATTGATATTCAGAAAATCTGCCTTGTTCCCTTTAGAAAACATGATCTGGGATAGTGTTTGTTCACAACTTGTGCACTGCTTTAGCTTTTACGGGTTAGAATGCATTATACAAGGTACTTTGACATGGTTAAAAGATGTTACAGAGTGTGCATTATGCCACTCTGATACTGAGAGAATGTGCTGGTTTGGGGTTTTTTCACCTCTGCCAGCTATTATCATTTTGTGCAGCTGGAATACGAGATTGTTTTATACATGGTGTGTTTATGAACATCCAGATTTACTCCAGAGTTTGGAGCAAACGACCTTGCAAATAGGTGCTCTGACAACAAAATATTGGACTTGCAGCGAATATAGATAGATACTGTTGTCTCTGTGAAAGGGGTGACCCAGGGGCTCCATATTTGATCAGACATGGATGACTAACAACTAGGGGTGAAATACTGAGCCGGGGATGCTCTGGTTTGCATCACTCAGTCATGATTCCTTTCTCTTTCAGCTCAAATAAACACTAAGGGTAAGTTTTGCTCAAGTTACTTAGAAGCTGAACACCTATATTTGAAGTTAACTTTTAGGCCTGAACTACAAATTAGGCTTCTTTATCACAGAGAGAAACTGGAAAGATGCAACAGGGACTTTAGCAAGGACTCTGCTGTATTTCCAGATTGGGAACACAACAGTTCTTGTTGGCTTAAATAGTACCTGTACATCAGGGAAGACAACATGGTGTGATCTTTCTCAGGTCTGACTGTTACAACTTGATGAACTGGTATGGGATTGCCGTAGATTTTACGTAGCAGTATAACCAGTGTGTATTAGTGTATGTTTAAAAGCTGTACAGCTGCAGAAGCCAGGTAAAAGTGCTACCTGCTTGGATTATGAACCTTAGTAGCACTTTTCTGAACTGTACATGGGCACAAGATGTTCATCAGTCTCTGAAAGCTGTGTATGTGGTGTCACCTTTTCTGGTTCAAATTGGTTTGTCTTTTGCCATAGGATTGTTTCATTGTCAACATATGGTGAGTGCTTATCATTGGACTGAAAGCTAGATTTAGTTCATCAAATAATTGTATGTTGTAATCAGTGAATGTTCTTCTTTGTTTTAGGAATTAATCCATTGCAGTTTTCTGCTTCGATGACCATCCTAATATTTTTGCTGTTATTTTTTAGATCGCAACATTTAAATTTTGATGTATCATCTCCAAATGGAATTTTTCTCTTCAGAGAAGCTAGTAAAATGATTTCTACCTATGGTAGGTATTCATTAACACTTCCTCTGGCGTGAAAGTCTTTGCTTGTCTCATGACACAAACATCCTTATAGTTCATATTGCTGAGCACCAATGGATTTGTGGAACACGTAGCAGGGCTGTAATGTGTTGTAGCCAGTAGCAGCCCTTTGTGAAGTGCAGAGCTGATGTGGCACATTTTTGGAGCTTATTTGCCTTCATAGATCAGGGTTCATTCATGTAGCATTGTTCCTTGTATCACTTTTTAACTTGAATGCCAGTCTTCTAGCAACTGTAAGCTAGCAAAGATGCAAGTGAGGTGTTTGATCTAGGCTACAACTGATAGGTGTGGGCTGGTTTTATGTATTCAGATTATCTTCCAACAGTTCCAAAACATAATAGGACTATAACAGCTTTACCCTAGTAGAGCACTGTTAAAGGTGTTTGTAGTAAGTTGCTCCGTTTTACTGTTCCCACTCATGCATGCAACTTCAACAGCTCTTTGACACAAGCAGCTTGTCTTACACTCCAGCTAACTTTGTTACTTACAATTTTGCTTTCTAAATACTTTGAAAGCAACATTACCAACTTTTTGAAGAGCAACCTCATTTGTAGTTTGCGTAAACAGAAAGAGTCATAAATGTCCTATTTCTTGAAAAGAAAGAAAATTGGTGCATCAGATTTGCTTTTACTGCATTCAGGTTGCTTTTTGGGTGTGGAAACTGTGTGTTGCATTGTCTGCCTGTATAAAAAACTTCAAATGTAATTTTATATTGGAGCTGTGGAGCATGGAAGCAGTATATACATATAGCATTTACTTATGACAGAAAAAATTACACCCAAGTAACTCTGAGCCCTTGCAAAATCATTTTCTGTTTCTTTTTCAAATACACCGTGTAGTAATCTAGCACATTTTTTCAACTATGTTCTTAAGTAAAATTGTTAGAACAATTAAGCAAAGTAAAAAAAAGGGTTTCCATGTATGAAATGGTAAAAGGTAAACCTTTAGGTTTTAAATCTCAATTGCTGTTAGTCTTTCATAGAATCACAGAATCCCAGACTGGTTTGGGTTGGAAGGGACCTTAATGCTCATCTAATCCCACCTCTCTGCCACAGGCAGGGACACCTTCCACTAGAGCAGGTTGCTTAAAGCCCTGACCAACCTGGCCTTGAACTAAAAAAATACACCTTATTATTGGACATCTATTCCTCTCAGTTGTTGGTATCAAGTTTCTAAACCTTGCTGAGTAAACCATACTAGTTGGTTTCAACCAGTGTCATTCCTTATTCATGAAATAAAAAATCTCTAAAAGAACCCCAGCTTTGTAAAGAAACCTTTTGCTTTCAATTGAAGCTTGTATGGTGTGTATGTGAAGTTCATCAAATTCTCAGCTATAAAGTATTGGTAGCTCTTGCACATAAGGACCAGACAAGATTTTCTGTCTCATGCTAGAATTTAATTATGCAACATAAAAGGAAATTTCAGAATGATGCAGGTCTAAGATGTAATGATAGAAGCCTGTGTCCAAATACCTGCTTGCCTCATTGTTACCTTATGTGAAACATACTTAGCAATGTGTGGCATCTGTCTGGAGATATGTGCTGGGGAAAGAAGTTAAATGACCGTAGCAGCTTTCTGTCTTTTCTGTTTTTAGAAACTCCTTCCCTGTGGGAGGGTGACATTTTAGTCAACACATGTTTAAGAGGAGAACTCTTCTTAATGCCCTCTGAAAGAAAAATCTAAAATCACATATTGACTGGACGTGGAAGAAAGCTGTAGGTGTGGGAGAAAGCCCCCACTCAATATATGAATCCCTTTTTTTTTTCCATTTTGCTTTTAAAACGCATTCATGTTATCAGTGGCTGAAAGGGTCCCATCAGGGATACTTCCACAACTTAGCTGTGACATTTAGAGGAACTGTGTAGGTTTTCTTTTCCTACATCAGAGCTACTTCAGACTGCTAAAGCCATTTCTGAAGTGGTCACTGGCTTGGAGTATGGGGAGGTTTTACTGTCCACTGTTAAGTATTTCAAGATACCACAATTCATCAGCTTTCAATAATTGCTGCTAATATTTTTAGCTTTTATCGCCAATTACTAGTTTCTGAGATTTCCATTTCAGTGTACAGAAAGATATAACTCTTCTGGAAACATGTTGTAAGGATTCATTACTTTAATTATGTACGAATTTTTTGAGTGTACAAATTCCTATAAAAATAGTGATATTAAAGGATCTTGCATTAATTTCAAATGCCTTCTTGATAATGTTAAAACTTAAAATGTGCTTATGAAGAAAACTTTGATCCATAATACTCTTATGACTTTTTAAAAGTATATTTGTCTTTTAAGTATATATAATCTTTGCAGACATCTGGGGGAAAATAAACAAATAAACCAAGTGATGATTATGAAATTTCCCTGTGGTGTTCTTGAGCAATATTTCCAGCCCCACATTCTGAAAAATTCTATGATTCAGTTAAAAGAATGAATATGTACATGAATACTTCTAATCCTTTGGCTCAGCTTTCAAATTTTCTGCTGTACCATTACTGCAAGTGTCTTAAAATTCTGAAAATAGTTGAGATTTTATGTCTGAAGCATTAGAGAAAAAAATAGAAGATGCACAGCACATGTCAACAGACACTCTATGATCATTTATCTTACCAAGTCATCCCAACCTCTTTTATATGCCTGCAGCTTATAGTGAGTTCCTCAAAGCTGATCAAAAAGACACTTGAAACTCAAGATAGATTTGATTGAAATCTATACTATAATAATTGCCTTCTTAAACTGAGAGAAACACGAAGTGTTGACATGAGACGGAGGCGGGGGCAATAGAAGCAAACATCCATTTCTTTCATCACACTGTCCTTGTGGGAAGATCTGTCATTTCAGTCTCGGTTTCACTTAATCCATTGACCAAGTGGCTTGCCATAAACTCTGCCCAGCCTTCTCTCATCCTGGAGAAGTTCTTTCCATCCCCTGGAGAGCTGGCTTTGTTTGCTTCACTTGCCAATCCCTGTCTGAACACCAGACTTCCAACTCTGCCTGTTACCTCCCGCCTCCTCCTTCCTGTGCCTTTGACAGTGTGGGTTTCCTTCCCATAGCTCAACGGGTCTCCAGGGAAAGGCTTGGTCCCTCTTCTGCAGACAGTGTCGCCTAGTCTGGTGGTTTCTCTTTCTTAGAAGACTAGAACGTACAAATAATAAACAAAAATATGGCTTAATTGTATTGTGCTTCCATTTGTAAGTGATGTTTAAATTTGGTTTAGAACATGATTTTTCCTTCTCTCTCATATGTGATACTGTGGAGAAGATTCCAGTACAAGTGTTATTTTCATAAATTTTACCTGCACCAAATTCAACATGAAAATTTCCAGTTATGACTTAGGTCCTCTGGGAGTCTTCTTGCTATTAAACCTGTAAGTACACAGATGTGATCTGAAATATGTCTCTGTCCTGTCAGCTAATTCCTGACAAGGAATTAGTAGCTGAAGGGAGGTGGCATCAGGTGATCCTTCACACCAGCCTCAGAGCACAGTGCACTGGTAATTCCTGACGTAATGTTGATTTTAGCTAAGTCTGGACTACACCGATCAAGGCAGTTTTGAATAACACACAGATACTTTGCAGATCCGGCTTTTTTCAGGTGATGAAAATCATCTAGAAGTTATATGTGGATTTGTTTTGGGTAAACCCCTTACTGTTGTTTACATGGAAATAACTTTGAAGCAAACTGACCTAGCATGTTGCTTTCTTTCCATCTTCAATTTTGCTGAAGTTTGTGATGTCTGTTTATGGTACCTCCATTTACTATCTATATGTACTGTAAAACCTGTGCTTGGGCTAAAAGCAAAAGGGGGAAGAAAAGGGCAGAACTGTGTTTCTGGGGTGTGAATGTATGTTGACACTTGTGGGTATGGATGCTGAAATCTCTTTAATTCTAGACTGAAGCATTTAGGAATTTCGTAAGTTTGAGTGCAAAGTAGAAAAAAATCCAAAATGCTGATTTTTAAGCTATGTTAAACATCCTCAGCTGTCAGTGAATAAAATCTCAAATATGAATTCTTTGTACTTTTGAAAATTAGCACCTCAGCAAGTGTTTAATTCTGCTTCACAGATCCCGCTTCACAATTAGGGTAGTACTTCTGTGTCCTGTCCTGTTCATTTCTCACTGATGCTGATACAGTGTTGAAGACAATTCTAAGATGTCTTTACAAATGCTCTGTGTTAAAAAGATGTCAAGCCTGGTGTAGGATGCACTTAGTCAATTATCCTCATTAAGACTCTGCAGCTGCTTGGCAAGGGGTGTTGTGTCTTGTCCATTATGGCTAGAGCCAGTCTGACTGAGTGACAGTGAATTAAAATAAACAGGAGAGGAGAGAAGCGAAAGGAGTTGGAATAGTCTAGTCCACCATTCTTCATCCCCAATATATTTCACTTTTAATTCTCTGTGTACAAGTCTCCTTACTATGAGTTTTTGAACTCCCAGTTGTATAGGAATGATGTTTCAGTGCATGTTGGGACCATCTCTTTGTTTTGTGGTTTCTTCACCTTTTAGAAAACCTCTTCCCTTTCATTATAGGAAACCGACATAAAAATAATATTTTCAATATGCTGTTTTTATTTATCTACATTCTGTCATGATATACTTTGATGTAAGTTTTTAATTTTGCTTCAGCTTTCAGCTGTTGCAGCAGTTACTGCTCAAGGTCAGCGATGAGGTTAGCCACAGTAGCACAAAACAATTTCCTGTTCTCACAGCCCAGGTAGCATTTGGATGTGGATTAAATTTTACCACATTTTCCAGTAGCCAGACACAATTATTTCTAATGAGCTTTAAATTGCTTCCAGAACATGTATTTCAAAACTTAGTGTGGTAATCCATTCAGTGCCAGCAACTTCATAAGGTAACAGTTCTTCAGAGTTTTGGTTAAACTGATTCGTGCTGTACAACAGGTATTTCTAATCAGCAGCTTAGCTTAAAAGTGGAGTGCTGGCTGATCCTGGTTGCCATTGGTCCTCTCTTTTGTGATAGTGGTTCCAGAATGTATTGTTCTTCATTACCAACTCAGATTTCATAACCAGTTTCTTTTGGTAAATTTATCTTGGCGCTGTGCATGCTTGTTGTGCTGATTCAAGAGGTTTTATGCATGTTTTGTTCTTGTGGAAGCTTTAAAAAGATGTGAAGCTCGCTCACATCTTTATAGTTCACATTTTCGTCTTTGTTTTCTGTATATGGCCACTTCTTTATACTGCCCTAGCATTCTGAGTGCCTGGAAAGCATACTTGCAACACCATCTTTATGGGGCAGTGGTGAATAATAAAAATAGGAAAGGAGAAAAGGCAAAAAATACTTTTTCTCTATAAATGTGGTAAATTTTCATAACCTTTGTTTAATCTCACCAGAGTCTTTTTTTATCATCATCTAATTCACACATGTTAAAACATGATTTAGTTGTATTATTATGCATAATGCTTATTGGACTGAAATCTAGAACAAGCCCTGCTTAAATGAAGCTCAGCCATAAGGAAATAATTTTTGTATTATAGCTCCTACTGTAAAAGCAATTAAGGAGGAGAACTGAAAGGGAAGCTGCCTGTCCTGACATGCTCCCACATCTGGGAGGAGAGAGGGAATGAGCTGTGCAAAGAGCTCTGGTGCATATTGCCAGTGGGATTCTGAGGCTTGGTGATGTTATCTTCAGTCAGAGCATCCCAGTCTGGGGGGTTGCTGGCTTCATGCTTCCCCTCTGCATACACACACTTTTTCTTTCCAGCTCCTTTGTTTATGTACCAAGGAGTCTTTGGGTAATTAAATGCTTCAATTAGCAACCATATCCAAGCCCTTATTTCCTATCTAGCAGCTTCACCCAATACAGTTAAAAATCCTTTAGTTGCTCCTGTCAGAATTTTGTACCACCTGTGAGGCTCAGCGAGTTTTTGTAAGTGACATTGTTGTCAAATGCAGGGCAAAAAGCTGTATTAGAGGAAATCATTGAAAATTGTTAACATCAGTGTATTTTTTTGTTTGATTTTTGGCTCATCAGTAACACTGCAACTTCACTGATTAGTCCCTACGTAGTTTTCATTTTGACAGGAGCTATGAATTTCAAACACTTTTTTTTCAATTCAGCATTTCAAAGGTCACTCTTACGTTGATTTAATTTCTTTATATTGTTTCTTTTAACAATAGGAGTTTTTAAAATTGTATTTTGGTCCTCTACTACAGGGATTATAAATGTAAGCGTACCCTCAGTAGCTGAGGAGTTGTTCTTGACCTGATTCCAAGTACCTCAGTAAATTAGTTTATGTTCAGTAGTATCCATGGTGTGTAAAAATATTCCCCTGAAGCTCCTGCTAAATGTTACAAGTAGATCATTCTTTTTTCATCTAGTCAGGCATAGACTGTACTACTTTTTTTTTTTTCCCCAATAACTACTGCTAAAACACCAGTCTTCATTCTAGCACCACATCCCTTGAATCATAGGCTGATGGCTTGGGGCATTGGTAACAGGCACCGTGTGGTCTTTCACCTCTGCTACCAATTTGAAATCAGTTGTTCCCACTCTTAGGCCCTTTTAAAATGAGCCCACGAACACAGACCTCTGTGGACTTTGTCAACTGGCAAAAAGCAGCTTTTAATGTTGTGCAAGACCCAATTTCTGCCATGTTTTCATTAAGAGGGATAGGAACTGAATTCTTCTGCCATGCCTGCCCAAGGTGAGGCAGTGTGAGGGAGCAGGGGTTGCGCCTTCCTCTGTTGAATGCTTTATGCTGATCAATGGATTTAAAGTTTTAGTTATAGGGTGGTCTTTAGGAAGTAATAAAAATGATGGAAGATCAGTACTTGTCGTACCTCCTAGAATTCATGTTCGCAGGCTAAGGGATTCCTAGAGTTTTGCAACTTCTTTCTTCATTATCTGGTTTTTCCACCAACTTCCAATTAATTTCCATATTAAGTACATAATTGCTTATTGACAACTACTGAGCTCTTTCCATCTGTTGTTGTATGTTACACCAAGAACTTCAAGGAGCTAGGACTGTCCACTGTCATGCTTGGACAGCTCAGCTGTAAACTCAAGGCTGTTACTTTCTTGGATCCAGAACCTTGTCTTTGCTTATTTCTGAAGCCAGATATATATTTGGGTTATTAGAGATTTGCAGCAGAGAATTCAATCGGGAAAGACAAGATAAAGTTAGTTTACAGCACACTTACCTTCCAGTCTTGTTTTTTGGCCTAAGAATTGCACACTATTTGCATAGTGGCTTTCAGAAGTAGCATGCATCTTCCCACTGCATCTCACAGGCAGTATTTGAAATTCACTGATCTCAGTAATAACTAGACTAGGTCACGTCAAAAATATTAATGCTCCCTGAGATTACTTGGCTGGGATATCTTAAATAGGGCACTATATGAAGCTAAATGTATTTTATCTTTCATATTATGTAAATGTAATTTCTCAGTAATGCTAAGTATTGCAATAAATGAATGTCCAAGTACACTAGAAGACATTTTTCTTCTTCTGCTATGTTTTGGTTTTCAAAGAGGATCTTTTGAATACCAGTCACTTTTAGTATAAGGGAGATTTAACAGCATTTGGAATTAATTTCTGTGCAGTAGCAGTCACTGGAATTGTACCCTTTTCCCCAGTTTTACTGTGTTCCCGACTACAGCATTCAGGGTGACAGAGGCTCTTACATGACCATTTACAGTATCAAAACCATTTTGTATTTTCATTCTTTTTCTTTTTTCATTAAGAGGGCTTCACTTTGATGGTAAGTGACCATCTTTCCTAGCTGTTTGATTCTTCGCCTCCTTTCCATAATTCCAGTGGTGCCATTACGGCTTCTTACAGACCCCAGTTACTTCTTACAAGCAATCCCTGATTGTACTCCTAGTCAATGGTAAATCAACTTTTCCTTTACAACCTGATGGATAAATTGCCTTGTACTTGCTAGAAGTGGTGAACAGCATTTAAACAGCAACTTAGGCCTTTCCCTCTTTGCATCAAATGATACCAAATGGGTGATACTTTGGTGTGTTGGGTGTTTAGAAACAAGACTTTTCCCCTCATTTTTCAAATTACATGTTGTAAATTCTTCATTGTCAGTAATCAACAGCAGCAAGAGAAGGAATTAAAATAAGGCAGGTATATGATTTGCAGGTGGGAATTTGCATGGGGTAGGAGGGAGAACTGTGTAGAGAGAGTCAATATTAGGCCTCAGTATATATTAAACAATGCTACAGTCTATGAGATCCGTGTCATCTCTGGCAAGTTTTTAGGGGCATTTTTTAGTTACCTATTATAAAAGCAAAACTGTGTTGTCCTACCTACCACTCTCTACCAGCAGTGTTTGGAACTGTAAATAGTTAATGTCTAGTTTACTCATTGCTCCTTGATCCAAGTTGTTATCGCGGCCACAACAACTACATTAGACGCTGAAAGCAGTCAAGCCAAACATCTGATCTGTAGACTACAGTGACTTTAATTGTAGGAATACTTTTTGAAATACAAATGTTTGTGTTAAAATTGCCAAGAATGATGAGTATTAACCTCATTATTAATATAATGAGTATTATAATTGAAGACCTGGCACTTGGTTTTTGTTTAAAAATACCCTGTCTTGAAGACAGACTAACTGCAGAGTGCTGTGAAGATGAGCATTAAATTATTACTAGATACTTAGAAAATTTGGTAATGAGGCCTTGTGAATAATCTGAACAGACTTGCAGCGTGATCTGCTGCACAGTGGATCCAGAAGTCACTATTGCTTGTTAATATCAACAGCAAATATTTACCATTAGCTGTTATTTTTACATTATGAACATGGAGTTTTTAATTAAAAAGTCATTCCCATCTGCGCCTGATAAAATAGATGCTTTTGTAATGGACATATTAGTTTTCTGAGGGATGTATTTAGTGTGTGTATACATCAGCAACCATCCCAAGAGACTGTCACGGTAATGGATCAAAACCGGGCTTTGCTGCAGCATGAGAAGCTATAAAACCATGTGTTGCAACTCTGTTCAGATTAAAGAATTCCTGCTGATAGACTCAGTCATGGTCTGGCTGTACATCAATGACGGGAATTCCATAGTTTATATTTTAAATTTTGCATACTAATTCCTTAGTGGCTTTTAAGCTCTAGTCATGCTTACTTAACAGATCTTTCACATCAAATGCATAAACAATTTTTCTTCTAAATAGTAATGAAAATAAAGACGAAAAAGAAAAAGTGTAGATAGTGCCATCACAATATTTTAGATTTACTGCTGCTTATATAAGTTTCTTTCTCTCTTTTTATGAGAACAGGTAATCAGATCCTCTCTCTTGAGACTTTGTCAAAAGATCAGGTTTATCCGTTGAAACTCAAGGGCATTTCCATCTGTTACTCTGCACTCAAATCTGCCTTATGTGGAAATTATGTCAGCTTTGGCGTCTTCAAGTTGTATGGGGACAACCACTTTGACAGTGTACTTCAGGCCTTTGTCAAAATGCTGCTTTCAGTATCCCACAGTGACTTGCTAGTAAGCAATTATTCATCTTGGGAGTCTTTACGTGAAATATGAACTAATACCACCACAGGCTTTGTATTGTTATAATGAGACAGAGGGATCTAGAACAGCTCAAATGTAGTTTTCAGTTCATTTACTTGTATTGATATAGCAATATCTAAAATATAGGTATGACTGAACTGCCGTGTGAAATGGGAGCTTTTCCAGAATTGTCACTAGGCTGGTCATAAAAGAGAGAAATGCAATTTTTTTTTTTCCTTCCTATATTTGCAAACCCATTTAGGTTGCCTGTATGCACTGTAAAACATCCTCGTGTATCCAGCCACTCTGCAATTAGTTTCAATCTGTAAACTGTCACTGTATTTATTCCCCATAATATGTAAAACTTTCATTTTAAAGTACACCATGTTCCCACTTCTCTGTGGGAAGACAACAGATTTTGTGCAATATCAGCCTAAGTTTTGGTTGTGATATATTCTTCATGACACTTTAGTTCAGAACTGTCATTTTCTTGCTGTAAGGAACAAATTTGGGATAGTTCAAGATGGGTTATACCCAAATTTATGCTTGCCACCTAAAGAAAGTCCTCGGAACTGAAAAGTTGCTCTCTATTAAAATTGCTGTATTGGTTGTATTAGTAAAGTGTGTGTATTTGCACATTCCTAACCATGCAACAATAAACGCCCTAAGAGTCCTTAAGAGTAAGGTGCTAATTGGGCCAATGGGTCCAAGCAAGCATCTTTGCCTGTGCAGAGCCTGTTACAGGACCTCACTTAAGCACCAAAAAAAATCCATCTCTGAGATGTTAAGGCGGAATCTGTGATAAATTCTAGTAAGATTTCCTGCAGCAGGTATGATACGGGCTGTAATCCTGTCAAACCGACACCCTGGCTAGAGCGCTATACTGCTTTTTCTAGACTGATAGCTGTGTAGAATGGCAAAGCATGGTACCATTATTGTATTATTCTCAGCTTATTATAAACTAACAGCAAGTTTATATCCTATGGTAAATTTGAAAAGCAGAAATCTACTGAAGACAAGAGAGTATCTTGTCTTTATTTTCATTTAATGGCAAATTAGAAATTATCACATCATAAAAACTGTAAGATCATTCTTCTGTCATCTTGTAATGTTAATATTAGTCATTAGTAATATCTGTGCTTTCTATGAATGTGTACTCTTATTTTCAGCAATATCAAAAGTTAAGCCAGTCTTACTACTCACTTTTGGAGTGCCAGACCCAAGATCATGTGAGTTTCATTAGCAGCTTAGAACTTAGCATCCTAATCTGTATTCTTACCTCAGTATCTGAAGGACTGACTGCAGTAGATAGGAACTACTTACACTCAGCTAAAGAAAGAATTCAAGTACTTAGCTATCTGGGATTTTCAAAGCAGCACATTAATTTGTATTTCTAAAAAATTAATGTGAAGTGACAGTGGAAGATGCTGGCTTCTGACCATTTTAAGAATGTGACTGTTTTGGTTAATGGAGCCAAGTTCTTTTAGACATCTAACGTATAGGTTTTTACAGACAGTATTTTTAATAGCCTTTTCTTACAAGCCAGAACTGTTACAATTATTAATGGGCCTCCATTAGGATTGTACTAAAAATGTATGCAGTTGTTCAGAAGTAAAATGTATTAATATGTGTACAGGAATCTGTGAGGTTTTGGTTTTATTTGATCAATGCATCTGTTGTATAAATAATGCTTGTTTTGCACGGCTGTGATATGATTTGAGAAATTGAAAGGTTTCCATGGAAAAAAGGAACTAGTTATTCAGTAATTCCTGAATATAGAATCACAGAATGCTTTGGGTTGGAAGGGACTTTAATATACTTTAGAGGAGAATCAGTGCAACAGTGGAGTAACGATAAAAATCCAGCAGTCTGATTGCAGTTGATTTCATTCTCTGTCATGATTTAATTTGGTTTTGAACTGGATAACTGTCCAAACATTTGGGGCTTGGACAGGGGTGGACAGGGTTAGTATCCTAAAGTCATTTGGAATATGGAGAAGACAACCTAGCATTTAGGGGAGAAAAAAATAAATCATGCAGTTATATTCTGACCACCTAGGAATATCATGCATTTATGTAATTTTTGACTGAGAAGCTGTTCAAAACCTTCTAGTCATATTTATTGATTGGGGTCGTTATGAAGGAAAAAACCCCAAGAACGGAGAATGTTAGTGTGTATAGATGTTACTCTATAATAGCTGGTGTTTCTCATTAGCACCAAGTGTCAGTCAAGCCCCATAGGAATGCATGGATGCACTGAGACTCAGAGCATTTGCTGTGTTGAACACATTCAGCAGTTTTTGCTGCAAGAGGGGAGCTGCTCTTGGAGAGAAAATGGGTAGTGAATACCTAAGCAACAGTAGTAAAGAAGTATTCAAGTCATTGTGTTATAAAATGCTGAAATCTATCTTCTCCTGGATACTCTGAGGGCTGTCACTTGCACCAGTGGTGCTTTGCAAGTGGGACGTTGTACTGAACATTAGCTCAGCTGACAGCTACTAGTTTAGCAAGCCCTGCTCATGTTCTGTTATCACTCCATGTCACATATCTTCCACTTGAGATGTTAGTTATATTAATTCTGATAATTCACTGGCATATAGAATTTGCTTCAACCATCTCATTGAAACCCAGGTTGAATTCATGTAAAAGCTATATAAGCTTCAGCTTTCATGTGTTATGTTTGTTTTCCCCTGTCAAAAAGTGTTGATCTCTCACTCAATGTAGGGAGGAAGAGTAAGAAAAGTATGTATTTCCAATTTTAGCTGTAAACTTTTGGGGTTTAAGTATCTGGGAGTTTAATCCTGAAGAACTATTAATTTCTAGGAACATAAATGTTTTCTTAGAAAACTTTTATTCTCAGAAATTCCTGATATTCTGCAAATTTTTAACTTGCTTTTTTTCACATTTCATAAACCATAGATTTGCTTAGCCAATGCTCCCCTTCAGTTTAACTTCCTGTGCTTAAAGTATCTAAAGTAAATACAAACATGCGCGACCAAACCACTTTGTGTAGGAATTTTTAATTTCATCTGACTTCACTGAAGCCTTGATGCAGTCCATCAAAAGCTGCGTGTATCAAGATACTGATGTCAGCCATTAAGTTCCTCATCTGTGTTCCAGAAGTTTTCTTTTTGAAGGGAACTGAATCATTTTCCATACTTTTGTAATGATGTGTCCAGATGAACTACTCTTTGGTCAGTTTATAGCCCTTAATGTTAATTTCAATTTAGTTATTGCAAGAGTTATTTACCTGTTACTGTGTTTCCTTAAGAGTCATTCTTCTAAATGTTTTGTCCCTTTTAAAATTTTGATATCTGGGACATTACCAATTGTCAGACAGTGAAATACAGATTTATTTCCTATGTGTTACTTGGTCACATCCATCCTTCTGCCCTTGGAAATGGGTAAGTAGATCCAAGTGTTGCCTTTTTCACTGAATTATATCAGTGCCAACAGAACATCTCGGAATAGTAGGGCTCAGGGCTATAAGCCATCTGAGGGAAAATTGTGTTTTAAACTGATTAGAACATACAAGTTATTTTCAGAAATGTTTATAAAAATGAAATTGCTGTCTTTTTATTTCAAAAATTAAATACCAGGAGATCCCTTCTCTGTCAGAGGAAAAAAAAACCTGACATTTTCCCTCTATTCCCTTTACATACATCGAAACTTTGAGACTCATTTTTGTCAGCTGTAGGATAAACATTCCCCAAATCCTTACTTCTGAGGAGTGTTCATTCTTTTGCTGAGTAAATACCTTGCTTGATTCCACTCTTTATAAACACTGTGAAAGAATATGTATTCCTTCTGAAGCGCCTGGCTGTAAATCACCTATAATGGAAGCCCTCATCTGAGCTTTTATTGCGAGGATAAACACTCCAATAGTTCTCTTCTAAAGTGTTTACCTGGCTTTTTCACAGCTGACTCAGTGGATCAGAGCCTTTTAATGTAGTCTGCCTGGCATGTTGTCACTAATCTCTGCAAAGCTTTTCTAATTCTCATATGATTAATAGTATAGTATGCTATTCATTGAGGAAAAAGTAAAACATTTTTTCTGTCTTGCTGCCTAATTTAGATGTTAAATTGCTAAATCCATTTACTTTCCAGGTTTAGTCTCAAAGGCAAATAATGCCAGTATTGAACTGTAAGCAATTGATGGACAGGGAAAATACCACTTAACTCCCTCTCCTTGCCTTTATCTGAGAACCAAAACAAAATCTTTTCATTTGCAGAGATTCAACAATGTCATTAAACTGTTGAAAAATAATTCCCTTTCAGAATGCTCTTGTCATATTGCTGAGACCAAAGACCAGTTCAAGTTGTTTGGAGGTTTTGTTGGCTTTTTGAAAGTAATGCAGCGTATTCTAACACACACGATCAACTTCCACTTACTTGAGCTGGTGGCTAATTGGAATCACCTACATAAGGTAAAAACACACAGATAAATAAAACATGCATGTAAAGTTGGCCCCCAAAACATGACATGAATGCATACTAGCGAAGAAGAAACAAAAAGAGGTAGTGAATGTGATGGTGGCTGGTGCTAGAGTCATGATCCTTGTCTGGTGCTCATCACCAATACCTGCCTTGCCATCAAGCAAGGCCAGAGAGCTCAGTTTTGTTCCTCAAAACTACTGGACTGTTCCTGGGTCTGTGCTGACACATGTGAAGCTAGTTTTGACGTTTTCTGTAATCACAGTCAGCTTGCTTTGTGATCCATATGATTAGTTCACAGGTGAGAGAGCTGAGTAGACCAGAAGTGAGAAACATGGTTTGACTGCATTTTTTGTGGTTACCCCAAGTTTTTATCTCAGTTTCTTTCATAATTCTATCGTTATTCTGTGTCTTCCCTAGCCATTTCTTCTGCCCATAGCCCAGAATTGGTAGTTCCCTGTTGCTCTTGTTCTATTTGGTTGGCTGGATTGTCTTGCTAAGATTTAGTGAGAACACTATTCTGCTCCAGCACAAGGATCCACATGCCCAGAAGAGTCATTCAAGAGATGTTTGATGCTCCCTGTCTGTTACATCTTTGCGAAAGGAAAAATGAGTATAAGGAAGCATATTTGATAGATAGTTATGGGCAAATTTAAGTAGCTCTTAACACTTGTATCAGATTCTCATGAGCAAATGATAGCATAGACCTGTCTGCCGTCCTGCTAAAATCGCTTACTGTCAAATGTAAAGTATCTTCTTGTACAGTATCAGCATGTTTAGAACTACTGCTGTTTTGTAAACTGATGATAGTGATTTACTTTGTATTATTCAATTTAAAAAGAAATAGAGTTAAGCGCAGGATTAGAAATACAGCAGAGCCCTCCTATGAAATATGTATTTTCAAATCTCTCACTTGTTGTTATTGATGGTGATTCAATTCCACCATGAATAGTATTTCTAGTTTATATGCAGGACTGTTTTGGTTGAGAGCATGGTGAGTGCCAGGTTCTGCAGGCTTTACTTTGGCTAGACTCATAACTTTGAACTGAGCTTTGTTCCTGCAGTCTTAGCACCCTGCCTTGTTGAATTCAGCCCTAGGATGCTCACTGGTCCAGTGGGAGCAGAGTTGAGATGCTTCAGCTCATTTCTGTGAGCTCCTGCTGCTAAGTCAGCAGGTTGCTGTGGAAGATACAGTCTTAGGAGACTATTTGTATCTCCTTTGCCTGTAAATGTTTCTTCGGTGTTTACCTCAAAACACTCTTAACAAAATACGGTTAGTTTTTAGATGGCAAAGGGTTAATAGTGTCAGCACAGGGCTTAAGCAGTTAAACAGACACAGATCAAAATACTTCAGTGTGTCTGGAGGGATGTGTTTAAATGAACACTGCAAGGTCAGCAGGCCTCCAAATTAGCAGAGTTTAAAGAATTCAAGGTACATTTTAATTGGATCCTTCTAACCCCCTTTTCCCTCAGAATGAGCATTTTAACAGTTTAATTCCTTTTTCAACCCGCACACATCCCTTACTCCAGTGGCCCATCTAAAATAAATACTGTGAACTTTAAAAGGCCTAGACAAGTTCTAGCTGAAGTCAGTGGCAACAGGATGGACTCCTAAATGCCTCACTCATTTGAATCT
This sequence comes from Nestor notabilis, assembly GCF_000696875.1. NCBI lineage: Eukaryota > Metazoa > Chordata > Aves > Psittaciformes > Psittacidae > Nestor > Nestor notabilis. Next base: position 61,682 of record NW_009944902.1, read on the forward strand.
GATGTTTGAAATGGCAGAGGGTATTGGCTGGGGCTAAACCTTGCACCCAGCAGGTTAAACCTCTGCATGTCTATAAGGAGCTGCAGTTGGCGTTGGCATCCTGAGGAACCAGCAGTTTAAACCCGTGGCTCTGGCCAGGATTACAGAAGGGAGCTGGCAGCAGCACGGCTGCCAGTGTTGAAGTCACAGGCCCTCCAGACTTGGGTGCAAGGAGTATCTCAGGCATCAGGCCAGGGGAAAGGGTGCAGTGCTGGTCTGCAGAGGAAGGGGAGTGTGAGTGAGGACCAAGGACCAGGACACAGTTATCATCATGCTGCTGCATGAAGTGAGATGAATCCTCTTTCACAGCAGCAGCACAGCAGGCAACACCTACCAGCAAAATAACTTACATAAATCAGACAGACCTATTTACTCTGCAAATAGGTTTAAGCTTTTAATCTTTCTTACTTACAGAAACAGTAAGTAAAGATATGAAGTGGCTTTTCCTTCTGCTTTTCAATAGCATAACAGTATCCTCCTTTGCTGTCACAACTTTCTGTTTCGGGGACATTTACGAAGTATTTGGGTAGTGACTGTTGTGTTGTTGCCAGCCATATTAAATGTACTATAACCTACTTGAATGATTAGTTCTTAAGCAAGATGACTAATTAGCTGTTCTGTGATTCCACCTTTACTATCTTTAATGGCCCTTGTTCATTGTTTGCCACCTGACATTGATTAGAACCTATTTGGGGCAGAGGAACATCATGAAATACTGCTTGAGAAAAATCCAGACAGTAGCTCGACTTGACTTAACCTCGCCTTTCCAGCAAGCAGGTCAAACCAGAACTTCAGAATTATAGTTTCCAAGAATCCAAATGGGAAACTAAACACCAGTAAAACATCAGCCCTCATGCTGCACTTCCCAGGACTCGGAGGGGCAGCTGCATTCGTACAGTTGTGAATGAAGCTCACTGGAGTTCACAGGATCTTTGGTACATGGAGCTACCCAGTTCCTCAAAAGCAAAGGTTTAATACCACCGTGTGTTACTAAAAGCAGTCTTCAAAACTAGTCAGCTCACATGTCAAAAATAGACTTGTTGATGTATCGATTAGCCTAATGTCAGAGATTATTAAAGTTGAGCTCTCCAAGTACTATAAAATGTCATTATTAATTATTCTTGTATGGAAACAATTTCAAAAACTCTTTTATTCTTTACACAGATAGAGTTGTATCTTCCAGCTGTTGTGCTAGTTCAGACTACTTCTTCAAGCACCTCGCTGAAGAAGGCAAGAAGACTCAAAGAGGTAGAGAGATTTCACAGGATGGACAGAGATGGCTTCATTTCATGCAGCAGAACCCAGAAGTTCTACAGCAGGTGAATTAGTAGTCTTTTCTATGGGATGTTATTACATTTCTGAATTTTCCTGATGTTTTCTGGTACTGAACACCAGGGCAGCATTGGCTATTAGTAAGAGAACAAACCTCACTATGCTGGTATGCAGCCCTGAGCGGCTTCCACTGTGTTCTCATGACAACCAAAGATTGAAAGTATTTTTTGTCATAGTGGAAAGCATCAGCACTATACTTGGCTGTACAGTATCTTAAAACTTGGTGCTTCATTTTTGCTCATAAGAACAGGTGTGTGAGATCATCAATACATCTCTACAGGCAAATGGGAAGGAAAGCTCTCTCAAGTATTTTAGGAGAAAAGATCAAATTCTGGCACTGAACCACACATTTTGGTGATGAAATGTGTAAATGAATGGCTGTATGCTATCATGTTTGAATAGTTTATTTTCAGTAGGTGACTCAGTGGGATTTTTTCTGTTAAAGGTAAAATACAATAGAAATTCAATCTCCTTCTGAAAAGGAAGTGGCGGATGTACTGTTTAGGAGAGATTTTGCCTTCCCAGCTCCATAAGGTCTATCACAGCCCAGGTACATTATCGGGAGATCACATTGTTCATGGCTGCATGTCTCCATATTCACTCTGTGCCACATTTCCTTAAAATCTCATTAAACTATCTGACAGTGCATACTTACAGGAATCTCTGGATTCCTAATGCAGTTGCAAAGATGCTGTTTCAGAAGATGCATTTCACAGGTCTGGAGGCTTTTAACAAAACCAGAAGTTATTAACAAGACGCAAATGACAAAAATGTGTTTCCCTAATAGATACACTTTCCAAACAACAATAGGTTGTTTGGAAAAAGCCTGGCATGCAGTCACCACTCGTTGTCATTTATCTACTGTTCTAATTGAAGGTGAAAAGTAACTAATGGTAGCTAATATGTTCCTGGCAGTATATAGCATATTGTGGGATTAGTGATGTTTATTATAGACACTATTATCAGGTTACAATAATTCTCTTGTTCTATTGCAGGTTCTTATGTTTTACTTGTGTATAGGGGTTTTGTGGAAACTAGCAGTGAAGTCAGCGTTCGGGTACGTCAGATTGCGCAGTGTTGTACCATGCATGCAGTGACTGGAACAGAAAGGACAGGACAGCAACATGGCCTCTGAACTGCCCTGCCTTTGTGGCAATCTCAGTGCAATACTTTGTCTGTTAATATGCAGTAATCTTTCACTTCACAGCGAATGACTGGGTGGTGATCTGTCTTTATTAACTTCAGATTCAGAGGAATACGTTACATTTATGTTGAATGCAGGCTTTCACGTACTCTTTTAAATATTAATGGCTGGTCTCCAGTAGTCAGCATAAATATGATTTGCATTAGCACTAGTCATATCATATTGAGTGCCTCTGATGTCAACTACTCAGTGTACTAATATCTGACATCATCTACCGAGGTCACTGACAACTTTGACCTTTATTCTCATGCACAGTTTCTGTAGTCTCAGAAGCTCTTTTGAATTGATTTGAAATTTTGACTCTTCCCTTTGTGAGGCAGTAAAATTGATAATTATTCAGATGGGAACTGAGCACTGAGTGAAAAATCAATTCTGCCCGCTCTCTGCTGCGTATAAAATTACTTCTGAGTCTGCCGGACTGAACGGATGGCCAAGGTAAAAGCAGCAGGCAGGAACAGTAGAGAGGATTAGCTGGACGAAACTAATAGCCTAAAGGGATGGCTTTTGAGATGAGGGAGTGGGCCGGTTGGGGGTTATTATCAGCAATGATGGGACTCATTGATCATATGTTTACATCAGGTTTCCATTGGGTTATAAATCAGTCCTGAATAGAAACGGAACCCAAGGCCTCACACTTTACCAGGGGGACAGCATATTTGATTATTCTCACTTTCACACTCAGATGAAAAGTGAAACATTGATTATTCATCGGCTGGCCATTAAACACGGGTTTTATAGATGATTTGACTATCAGGGAAGCTAATGAACAAGGTTGCTGCTTCATAACCAGCAGTTTCAGTTTTCAAGACATCTGTGTCGGTTAAGTAATGCATAACCCTATTAAAAGGAATGGGTTACAAATTGCTTAACAGTGCTGAAAAACTAGACCCTAATGACTAATTGTGCTTTGAGTTTAGAGAGGTTTGTCAGCTCTTTAAACTAAACTGATGCAACGATAACTGCAATTATTCACTAGTTAGAACAGTTCTTCCAAGTTGGGTCTCTGGAAGTCGCTGGATAATTAAACTTCCCAGCAGTGCACGGGGTCCTGACCCTCCACCCGCAGCAGCTAGGCATGCCCTCAGAATACACAGGAACCTCCCAGGGCTACTTCCCACAGCTCCGTGCCCGGCTCCATTGGGCAGTGGGACCTAGGGAGTGGGGCAGGACCGTAGCAGGAGGTGCATGGGGCCCGGTGCAGCTCCCAGGGTAGAGCCACCTTCCCACTCCTGGCTCACCTCTCTGGGATGTGGGGACATCACGTCAACCTGTGCATCCGCACGCCGGCGTCCGAAACAGCACAGTGTGCTCACAGATGAGGCTTTTCAGCATCTCCATGCAGTCCAGTACCTGAGGCTTCTGCCTTCTTCAGCCTCTGCAGGAGCAGAGTTGTGCAATTAAACCCTATTAACCGTTCTTCAGTTTGCTTAGATACACCCTATAGAGCTCTGTTTTGCCATTAGGTTGATGTGACTGTGCAGGGACAGGAGCAATAGAAAACACGGGCGTGATACAGAGTAAGCTGTGGCATCCTTTCGTGGCATAGCAGTGGCTGTTGTCAGCTTTGGCCAGGCTTTTTGCTGAGCAAGCGGCTTAGTTTGAGCTCAACCTGAAAACAACGGCTCCATGATGGCATCTTACAACCAAACTGAATTAACAGTACAAAGTAATTTGGGATATATGGATAGAAAGCAGTATAAAGTTTATTACATTCAACTATTGCTGTTACATTATGTTGTTTTATAAGCACGATAAAGGCTCTTTTTCTATGCTATGATGCCAGGATTGACAGGTGAAGCTGGCGTTTTATCCAGTTTATATATGAAAATGTAAATTTTCGTTTTAAGATGCCACCTTTATCTTCTGTTAATGCTTATCTTGCTGACTTGTACACTTTAGTTAGTTGAACTTGTTCAGTTTTGATACAGCAAAGTACTATTCATGTTATTTCTTTCCAAAAGTCAGTCCGTTTTGTAGCGTCTTTCATCCGCAGTTCTGACAAATGTTCACAAGAGCCAGGTAAAGGTAAAGAGCCCTGCGTGACCATTATTGAAATAATTCTGTACTGGATGTGGAAGGGGATTGATGGTTGGTTGAATAGAGACAGAATCTCCATGACATTTCAGGTTCAATTCCTTTCCTGGACAGTTCTCAAGAGTATTAGGTACTGGGGTAACGAGAGAGGGAAGGTGTTGCATGGTGGTTACATTCTGTGCACTGTTTCCAGGAGGATCATGTGGGTAAGAATAAGGAGGGAGTTTGGTGAGTTTGAACATTATACTGATGTCTGGATTAGATCCACACAGTGCCTGCGCTGAGACAAAGGGTGTAGCCGAAGCATGGACCTGCTCCAGGCCAGTGGGTCCCTTCCAAGGGTCCAGCATTTCTGGAGGCGATGAGTGGGGAGTTCTGCAGTAGAAGGAAACTGGCAGGGATGTGGGAACTTGCAGCTTGGTGAGGTGCTGGCACAGGGTGCCCAGAGAAGCTGTGGCTGCCCCATCCCTGGCAGTGTTCAAGGCCAGCTTGGACACAGGGGCTTGGAGCAACCTGCTCTAGTGGAAGGTGTCCCTGCCCGTGGCAGGGGTTGGAACTGGATGAGCTTTAAGGTCCCTTCTGACACAAACCACTCTGGGATTCTATGAGGAGCTGGCATTTATTGTTGAAGGTGGGGTACATGGGCTGGAGAGGGAACTCTGGGGAAGGAGTGTAGATGGGAAGGTATCTGCATAAGCAAAGAGCTCAGAGGGCGTGCGTGATGGTGAGCATGGTAGTGCTGGAAAAGGGAGCAAGGCTGGGGTGGGCAGACCACCAGGAACAGGAGGATGTGCTTTAACAGTGACAGGTGAGACATCACCAGGCTCCTTGTTGGAGCTGAGCACTTGTGACCTGGAATATCACTACATAACAAAGATGCACGAAATGAAGCAGCCCAGCAGCACTGCACAGCAACTGTAAAACAGAAAGTAAAGGTGCCAGCTACAATGAAAAATCAAGTGGCATCACTAAAATAAAAATGTGTTATAAATTGCAACTTTCCTCCTTTTCCCCCTTTTATGTAGTAAAATCAGTGGTTTGTTTTTCAGATAAACCTCAGTGGCATATACAGCTAGTGTGGAGGTCTGCACAGTAATTGAAATAAAAACCTGAAGAGATGTGTTTATGGTGTGTGCTTCATGGCCCATGCAGAGGCACTTGCATATAAGCACATCACAGAAAGAAATCTGAATTGTACTGACAGAGGGCAGTTGTGACAGAGGCTCAGCACCTTGAGCCACGTGTGTGAGCATATGCTGAATATTAAGAGCAGATAAACCACACAGGTGTGATTGTGCCTATGCTTAAGATGAAAAGTGTTTAAAGGCTGAGCTGAATTGGGACCAGAGTACTTGGCTTTTGCCAGCTTGAGTCTTGGAAGGTTGGATACAGCAGTGAAAGGGATTTTCACTGGGACATCTGTTTGCAGCCTCTTAGCACAATTTAAAAATGTTATCCAATACTATCATAACTTTCTTCGTTAATTGAAAGGAATGGAGCTATACCAGCTGTAGCCCAAGCCAGCAGAGACTTGGGTGGCTAAGCAACAGAAAAGGCACCATATTGAGTGAGCCAAAATTCAGTCTCTAAGTCATTTATTTTAACCAGTGACAATACGTTTGGACTCTAGTGTTTCGATTTGATTGATGGTTTAATATCATATATAATTTTTTTAATGAAGGGAACCCATTTAAATATGTTAACATTTGCACTAGTAGTCTCCCATGTACATAACTGCATTTAATCATTACTCTGATTGTTTTTGTGGTTGTGTAATTTGTATCAGCAAAATAACTATGTCAAAGCCATCTTATCTTAATGAAAAATAGGGTTATTTCTCTTTTACATGTATTTCTCACTGTGCATGTATAAAAGGCAGGAGCAGCCTCAGTCGAGCATATTGCTCAATGTATAGCTATCACTGTGAGTGCTGTCAATTAAGAAATCAAAAAAATTAATGAGCTTAGTGTCTTTTCTAATTCAGCTTTGTTTAAAGCCTTGTTGTGATTTGTTGTCATGTGATTTCAGTAATTCAATTGTAAGACTTTTAATGTTAAAATACATCATCATTAGTGATGTATTTGAAGATTTCACGCTCTTAATAATGGTGCTAAATCAAATTGGGAACCTCCTCTTCATCATCCAAGCTGTGCTATAGTTTACACAAACAGTTTTGGGGGTGGAGGGAAGTTTAGTTCCATGAAGTAACAAGTATTGTACAGAATTGGTGTATGGAAACAAAAAGCAGCTCTTGGGCTTGGAGCACGAACTGCTGGAGGTGTCAGTGTTGGATGTGCACCCCCGGGCTAGGCAGCTGGTGTATGTATGCTTTTGTTTAGCAGTTACTGGTTTATGTAGCCTTTAGGCCAGCACATGAAACAATCCTTCCTACAGGGTCAGCTGCTGGTCAGAAGCAAAGTAAGAAAAGACTGCCTTAAAACGCTTTGGCCATAATTTTAGTGCAGCTGGCACCTGCTACTGGTGCGCAGCGGGAGGGTTAGGGGTCAGAGGCAGTTGTTCTAAACTCAGTGGTGGCTTAAAGGGACTTGTAGATTAATCTGCTTTATTAACTTCTGTATATTAGATAACTATTGCGGTGAATGACAGTCCGTCTTTCTGAATAAGTCCCTTCACCTCTTTCTCTTTTAAATTGGCTTTTGAGTAATGAATATTAAATAGAATACATTTCAGGGTAATTAAATGAAAACATTAGGATGATGTTGTTTTACAATCATATCTATAAGTTTCTTGTATATTTATCTTGCGTTATTACTGCTCCTTGCTTTTTGTTTGCAGAACAAAAAGCATAAATGTTTCAATTAAAGAAGAGGAACTGGCTGTGTTTCTCAATAACCTCATGGCTTCTGTGCTGCATAAATATTTTCAAAAAGCAAATAAGTTTAAGGAGAAGTATAAAAATGCTTTATTCCTTGTTTACTCCATGCACTGTAATACTCTACTTGGAAATGTTTGATTTCTGCTGGCCGTGGTTGTTTTATATAAAATACTAAGAGGTGCTGGTTTGGGGAAGGGCAAAAAATATTGCCATTCTGTAGAATCTAACTAGCGATATGAATAGCACCAATAATTTTGTAAAGTTCACATTATAATTCAAAATCCAGTTAGAAGTGATGCTTGCAGTCTGGAAAGAAAGCAATATCTTTACAAAATGGATAGGGAAAGGTAACAATCCATTCCATGATCTGCCATGTGAGTAATGAAACTCGGTCTCAGTGAACAAACACCCTCCCCTTGCCCCATTTAAAATAAAAATCAGATTTAATGTTCTAGAATAGCAGTGGCTTACAAGGATGCTTAATTGCTGTTGGATGTGATAGCAGTGGCCCATCAAAGCGCGTAGGGGATGAGATGATGCTTGTGGAGAGATGAGGTGTGTGATGAGGCTGCGGCACTCTGAGCTGGGCACGCTGGTTCTGAGTGAATGGGAAAACGTGTGCCAGATTGTGGAAAGGGCTGAAAACTTCCTAATGACTGGCATAGGCTAAATGCATGTCCCACTTAACCTTGGCAGATTTCTGATTTTGAGGACTCTGGAATTGAACCTCAAAATCCACATCTTTCCTAGGCTAATAAATTGCTGTTGGTTGGTTGGTTGGTTGGTTGGTTGGTTGTGTGGTTAGGGTTTCTGCTGAAATTATGAGATGAGAAACTTCGTTTGTTGCTTTTTTTCCATTTGTTGCTCTTTTTTCCCTTGGTGTTTAATTGTTGGGGGGGGTTACTGAAAAGAGATTCTTGCGTATTTACATGTCTACAGGAGCCTGCACAGTTTAAAAATAAAATACAGTTTTTAAAAATATCCCAGTATCACAACAGACAGAGGAGGTTTGGGAACATTGTTAATTTATCTCAGCTTATTTTAGCATAATTTAGGTTGTCTTAATTTAACTTGAGCCAATCATCCTAGTGCTTGGCTGGACCCACCAGGGTCAAGCCAGTTTAGCTCTTCAAAGAGCACCCCACACAAAGGACTACTGCACAACATGGGATTTGGCCTTTCAGCATAACCATGTTTCTGAATCCGTCATTTGTTTCCCTTTAAAGAAAAAAAAAAGAAAAGAAAAAGAAATAAAAAAAATTAAAAATGAAGTGTGTGCAACCATTCTTTAAAATCTTTTTAGCATGACAAGTAAAGTAATCTTCCATTGATACTTAAAAGTCCATCTGCAGAAATTCAGGCAGAATGTTAGGGAGACGCAATATCTATTGAAATGTTGAGTGTCAAACTGCCAGGGTAATGTATTTAGTATGAAATATAATATTCAGTGCATTTTGTTTTGATGACTGCATGAAATAGCCTTGTGCTCTTATCCTTTGTTGTTGTTGTGAAAGATGATATTCACTAAGAAGTGTTGGTGACTATTCAGGACACAGTAGCAATATGCTTATTACCATCTTTATCATCTGTCTTTTATGTTTATTTGCAATAGCTTTGGTTACAGTTCAGTTCTTCAGGATAACAAGAATACTTTTAATTGTTCCGCAGAAGAAATCAGAATCAATTTGTGAATAGTTTGAATACAGAAGAGGCTGGAAATTTGTCGGGCAATCAGTAATTAATTCTTAGGTTAGGCTTTTTAAGTTCTGTGTTAGCATATTGCTCCTCTCCAGTGGAATGGAGGACATCACTTTTCTTTATGGATGATCCTTCAGTAGTGGTTAGAGCCATGCTTCTGGGTTTCTTATGCTCTGATTTCCTTCAAGGTGTGGTTTAAAAGCCCAGCCTGCCTTCCTGTCCCCACTGATTATCTCCAGTGCTAAACTAAGGTAAATATGGGTAAAATAATTACCCCAGTTCTAATTTTCTCTGTACTACTGGTTACTGTTGCTGTGTGGGGGATGCCTCTGGGTCTGCTGCTGGCAGGCATCCACACGGCTCGAGCCTACGCTCAAGCTGCCTGCGAATCCCAGCTGCCTTGTGGCAAGCAACAGCAGGGCTCTGGAGAAAGCGATCTGCAAACCTCTCAGTGTGGCTGCACGGCCAGGTGGATTATGTGATAGGTGCTAGGCTGGATTTGACACGGAGGTGACTGTGAGCGTAAACCCAGCTTAAGGATTGCTCCTTGGCATGTGGGGTTTGCATCCCTAAGGGTTGCACTGAGCACACTTGCACACAGTGTCAGCATGAGTGTAGTTCACATTCAGGGATAAGCACATGCTCAGTGTGAGATACCTTGAAGTTCCTTGGATGAAGGATTTAGACCTGATCTGGTGCTCAGCCTTTTCCTTCATTCGCAGCTTTTTGCATTTCTGGAACATTTCTGTAGATTAAGTTTGCAATTCGCCTCACATTGGTTTTAGACTAAATTGTTTTATTTTTCAAGTAATAGCATTTTCCCACCTTGTCTTCCCGCCCCACTTAACTGGCACTTTGGAAGGCCTTCCTGTAATAGAGGTTTCAGAAAACTAATGATGCAGCAGGCAAGGATCCCAGTTCCTATGCTGAAATCTTGGTGCAACATTGAAAATGCCCAGATGCTTTTGGGCATCAACGCCCAGCACTTGATGCAAGGGAAGACACTGGTGAATTTCTCAGGAGCTGGAGAGAGAAGAGTGATGGCTCACGTTTGAGGAATTTAAAGAAGATGCCCACTGAAAGCCCTAGTGTCAGTTAAGGGGGAGTCTAAAAGATTTAGACGTAGGACCATTTACATTCCTGAAGATAGACTCTTGCTGGAAGGCATTGGTGTAGGTAAAGCTTGTGTTCTCTCCTCCCAGGAGGGTTAAATAAGCTGTAACCAGTCATTTGCTCAGAGACGCTAGTAGTAGACATAGACTTCATACTTTCAGTAAGGGTGCTGGATGTGCAAGCAAGGGAGAGACCTCTTACCATGTGCACTGGAAAAATGCCTAAGGATCTTCATCTGAAACAGGACCTGAACCTAACTGCTTCTACATATACTGCTAAAAGCAGAGGGGAATGTGTATTCAATTTTTTTAAGGTTTTAAAGAGCTCAGCCTTCTCCTGCACCACACCAACCTGAAGTGTGTGTTACAAATTACAGTAGGTTGTGCAGTCCAGAAGTCCCTGTTAGTCAGAGTTCTGTCATCTTTAAAAACAGCTGTAATGCTGTAGTTACAGCCACTTGTTCAGAAATGGCTGAATCTTAAATAAACAGGTTAATTTAAAATGACATACTAGTATCTGTAACTGAAAATCTGCTACCAGCTAAAAAATGCAGATTAAGGGTTGATGTCACAATCTTAAATTATTCCAGCCTGAGGTGGAATAATTTGCTGTCTATCAGGGAGCACAGATGGATAGACAAAAAGAAGCTGTGCAGATACATGAGTTTGTAAACATCTGTCAGCTACACCAGATATCCAAATACAAATTCTAGCACTTCAGGCAGCATATGTGACATCCAACAGAGGGTTTACATGAAATTCAGCGCAGACAGAAGTAAGTCAGCACACCCTGGAAGGTAATAATTAATGAAATGTATGCCCTCCTCCCTGCAGAAAGAGGAGGTATTCCATTCGTCAGGCATTTTCAGTGTTGTTGCAGTTAACTATTCCATTTCCAGTATTTAATGTAGCCAACTCTTAGACTAGGCAAAATGTTCTCTGTGTGAGCCTTACTGCTTTACTGTAGGTGAGTCTGTAGCAGCCAGCTGGCAGCTCTTCTCCATCCCTGATGGATGCCAGCTCACCCAGGAGCATGGTCTCCCTTAGGATAGAGGGACCCAGTTCTGATAGGTGAGGCTGTGTTATAGTCCTTCACATAAAAATTCAGATGCAACTGTAATTTGAAAATGTGTTTGTCATTTTAGAATACACCCTCAAGTAAGAGGGAAGGTACTAAAATTCCTGTCTGAAACATGCTAGTGTAGGGCAGAATCGTCTTGTGACCACCTCATGTGCAGGTATCGCTGATGCCTGTGTCCCAGCTGTGCTGCGGGTATTCCCTCTTGTAGCACAGACATCTGCTTTGAGATCCTGTCAGTTGCTTTAAAGGTATTTCACAACTGGCTAAAGGTAGGAAAGGATGAAGGTAAGCTTTCGGTTTGAAGAGTACACTTTGCACTACTAGTCTATGTTCTTGTGCTACTAACATACAAGAGTTTATTTTAACAAGGAAAAAATGGAACATTGCAGTGGTCCAGGTGTAGTGAATACAGCAGGCACATTGAGGTGCTTGACTTCAGAATTAAGCCATCATCTTTGATGTATCCTATGAGTATGTTCCTGTTTCTCTTTCAGATAAAAAATTGGGTTTGACCTAAGTTAGTACAATCTTATTTTACTGTTCTTTCTGCTGGCTCATGATTTGGATGTATTTCAGGTGACTCTCCCATACTCAGCCCTTTGGCCAGTTCTAAAGACATATCCAGGGAAAAGCCAAGCTCCATGCTACCTGTAACTGTTCCTTTTTCATATGCAATGCCATCCCTTTTCCATCCCTTCTGAACATCAGGAGAAAAGCCTCTCCCAACAGGACATAGCATGTAACTGATAGGAATACCCTATAAAAGATGCACTTAAATCATATTTCAGTCCATCAGCTTAAGGCATATACTAGCTCATGGTATGCAGTGTCTCACCCACATGTCTTGTCCTGACACCAGGACTGGGGTTTTTTCAGCCATTTATACCATAATTTTTCATAAAAGGAAACAAAAAGGCCAGACCCAATTGAACTATTGCAAATGGAGATCTCAGATTGGGTCCCTTACAATTTTAAGCTTCAGCTGTTGAATCATGACATTTTAGTTATTAATTTTTAATTATATATAGTGGAAGTACATAAATAGGGTGAAATGCTGGATTCTGTGAACAGGAATCTAGCCTGTACAGGCTTGGTCTGAGGGTGGCTTAGAAGGCTCAGAGCAGAGAGGTTGTTGAGAAGAGCTCTGTGGTTGTGGTAGCCAGTTTCCTGGACTGCCTGTGTTTCCTGTCTGATGCCTTTTTTCTCCCTCCTGACCTCCCTCTCCCCTTCCACAACTCCTTCTCCCCTAAAGATACCCTGGGAGAGGGTGTCCAGAAGGAAAGGTGCTGCTCCACAACTTGTTTAAAGCTCTTTGTTGGTCTCACGTAAATGCAGGGGTACAAGACAACTGATTCTTAATCTCTTACATACTGCAGATCTCAACTGATTTTCTGTTTCTGACAGTTGAATATTTTTAATTCGGGAATTAGGGGCTGGTTCACACTTCCATGATAAAGGCTTTAGTTTCTTACTTCATCTGGAAATTTCAGCTTTGAACATGAAAAAAAATCAATCTGAAAGTTAGGCTTTCTGGTAAAATAAATATTTTAAAACAACAGATTAAAATTTAAGGTGTTTAATAATCTTGGAGCAGTTAAATCTTCCTGGTATTACTAGTAAATGACAATCCATTTATTGATATAGGAAGAATTTGACGCTGAAAGAACTGAGAATTCCAAAGGACATTTAAATTAGTAATCATAGCTCCTAAATTACGAGTGAACTGTCTGAAGCTGGAGCTATAAAAACCTACCAAATTTCATATGCTAAACAACAAAAAAATCTGAATATTTTTCAGATCCCAGTGAACAAATGAGTGTTTATTTACCAGCCAAGTGCTTGGTTAAAAGCTGTGCATGTTCTTGACCATTCTAAATCCTCTGTAAAGGAATACATACTGCTGTATCTGGTGTTAATACAATATTCTTCATGTTAACATGTGATTAGTTGCAGCAGAATAAAATACTCATCCCAACATACGGGAGAAAGAAATGAGTTACAGAACCTGCAATGATACAAGTGCTCTCTAGTGATAACATGGAGCAGCAAAAAAAGCCTTTTTGATGGAAAGGCAGCTTCTTCTCCAGCTTCCTTTAGAAAAAAGTTTTCATAATGATGGTTATCTTGACCAACATTTTCCTCCTCTACCTAAGAAAGAAAGAGGTTCTGGAGGAGGAGAAGCTCTAAAGAATTAATTTATTGGAAGAACAGTTCTTTATTCTTGCCTGTTCTGTCAATAGTTCCTTTTGTAAAGAACAACTGTGTCAGGAGAAATATTATTGAACCAGGTAAAGTGATGCTCTATGTTTAAGATAAGAGAACAGAGGCAAGGTTGCTGTTTTGAACTAAGTAGAAAATAGATTATCTGTTTCGCCATCCCTTCCTTTTTGATGTCTCTTTTTTCCCCCTTGAGATCTTGTTTTCTGCCCGTATCATCATGAAGACTGAGCCTGCCCCAGGCAGCTGCCCTGGCTGCTGCGCTGCAGTGGGGCTGTGGCAGGATCTGAGGAGTCATTTTCCTGAAGCAAACTGTAGCAGAGTAGGGTATTTTCCACCTAGAAACCAAAAAATGTGTATTTGTGATCAATTCTGCTGCTGTGCTCTATGCTTGATGTTGACATTGAGTTGGTTCGTGATCTCCAATTAGATGATGAGGCTTCTGGCAAAGGTGGAGCAAGGAGGGTGTACCACAGTACAAGTTTCCCTCTCACACCTGCATGCTGAATACATTTAAGTCACCTGAACCAGCTTCTGCTGTAACCTGGTACAAGGCACTGCAGGTCTCTAGCAACAGCAGGACCAAGGCTGTTGGCTGGAATATGCTGAGGAAGCTGAGGGGTGCCCCAAGCTCAGTCTCTGTCAAGGTGGCTTTGCAGACAGACTTTGTCTTCGATCAGCCACTCTATATAAAATGCAGTGGCAAAGCTGATGTATCTCAGTGGCACACTTTGAAGCTAACTAACATCTGGGAAAAGCTCTGCATTTCTCAAAAGAAATTGCATAAAAATGCAGACAGGGCTGCTGCTGTTGGCTGCTGGGTGCTTGCTCATTTACCTGGGTCCACCTGGTGGCCTGGGAGCAAGCAGGGTTGCTCTGGAGTGCATCCATCTCCCTGTTTGTGGATATCATGGGGCAAGATCTCATCTTCAGAAAATCATAGTTATTTCTGTAACATGTTGCCATCATAAATACAAATATATGTAACTGTGCATCAGCAGATAGGTGGCACATTATTTCAGAGCCTTCCTGAGAAACTTAAAGAATTGCAGTTTCTTCATGACCTAAACAACTTGGGAGAGCAACAAAAGAGGGCATATATATCCTAGAATCATAGAATCCCAGACTGGTTTGGGTTGGAAGGGACCTTAACGCTCATCCAGTTCCAACCCCTGCCACAGCAGGGACACCTTCCACTAGAGCAGGTTGCTCCAGGCCCCGTCCAACCTCAGGAATTGTTTGATAAAGCTGGAGTTTGAAGAAATGAAACTTTCCCTCTGGATCAGTTGTGAGCTTTTCCCTGAGCATGCCCTTTTTCAATTAAGCATCACACTGAAAGTCTCTCTACATGCACAGCACTTTCTCTAAGAAACACGGATATGTCAGTCGTGGTGCTCTGTCTAAATCACAGCTTGAGTGAGTTTGTTGAATTACTTTTAATAATGCTTTAGTCCTAATAGCCAGCTTTAGTACAAGCTACGGAAATTAAAACCTAGCGATGTTTGAATTATAAGAAATTGAAATTATTCTTCGTGCTTGGAAATCGAGCCCCTATTACTGCTCATGCAGAGGTTTTTGAGATGTTTGCATTCGTTCCAAGGCCCTATAGAATTGGTTTTGTCCTATAAGTAATAGAATATAGTTTGTCTGATCTATAAGCTGTGAAGTCAGGTGAAGAATTGGCTGTTCCCACACCACACCACATGTTCCTAACCTGAAAGCTTGAATGATTTGTGGGTATCTCTGTTCCAGGTGATTTGTAGTGCTAGGATTCATCTTTTTCATTTAGTGAAACATGCTGTTTGACTTCGCCTTGGTCAGTTATTACAGGCTAGTTTGCAGTGTGGCAGCTCTCTGGAGACCCTGCTCATAGTTACTCATTGGCCTAGAAGAAAGGATTTAATGATTTTCTACTTCCTCTATGTTTGGTTTTAGGGTGCAGATATTTTATAAATGTGAGTCAAACTATTTCCTGGTGACACTTTACAAATTTTCACTCTGTTTAATCTCTGAGTAATGTTTTTAGGTTCATATATGTTGTAGCCTTTGGCATTTTGGACTAACGTATCTCAAGGATACCTTAGAGCATTTTATCTTTAAATGGATTCTATAGTTACTTTGTAATTTCTTTGTACAAAAGTTGTGCCAATCCCTAAAATAAGTCCTACCCTTCCGAGCTTACGCACACCAGAGGTGTAGAGGCCTCAGAGGTAGCATACTCCGTGTGGCGTTAGCTGAAGGCTCTGGTGACGTGCCAGCCAACAAGCAAAGTGAATTACATAGCTTCTGTTTGGGTGCCAATAGAAGTTAATTGTATGAGATTATAGATCTCAGTGTTTTATAAAGTTGATGAAATGGCTTTATCCCTTCTATAGAGCTCTGTAAAGTCAGTCATGGAAGTAAAGTAAAATGTCTAAAATCAGAGGCTGGATTTGTAACTGTGATGGAAATGGTGTAGATTTATAGACTTTTTGCTGTAATCATGATTGCCTTCATCAGAATGTTCCCTTCAACTTCTTTGCAGTGTTCACACACGAAGAAAGGTGGATGTGATGTAAGAAAAACAGAATC
Source organism: Nestor notabilis (assembly GCF_000696875.1). Lineage (NCBI taxonomy): Eukaryota > Metazoa > Chordata > Aves > Psittaciformes > Psittacidae > Nestor > Nestor notabilis. Next base: position 77,806 of record NW_009944902.1, read on the forward strand.
TTGAAGACCAACTAGGGATTAATCTGAAACTAATACAGATTGGGGTCCTTTCCAACCCTGACTGTTCTATGATTCTATGATTACCGGTTGCACGTGTATTGCTCTCCTAGAAGTAGTGTGACAGGGGGGCAAGTCCCTGTCGTAAAGTGAAAGCCTGTACTTTAAATTAATACAGCTCTAAACCTCAATTCATATTTGTTTAAACTTCATTTTTTTCTTTGGAGCTGAGCTCTGGTATTAGTTGCCTTTAATTTTCTTTACCTGGTAGATTTGGTTATGGAAATATTTGTTTGGAAGAATTACTTTCATAAAACCATGCTCATACATGAAATCTCAGGGATTTCAGTATGGTTCATAAAGGTTTCATTAATTTTTCCTTGTGAACACATCATATAGTGTAACAACAGTATCCATATTCATGTAAACTGTATTTTCTTTCAGATGATGTCCATCCTAATGAACACCATCATTTCTGAAGACTGTAGAAATCAATGGTCTGTGTCAAGACCACTGGTTGGACTTACACTTCTCAATGAGAAAGTGAGTATTTAAGAGATGCCACCAAATTCCCTCTTCACATGCCCAAATTGCTGAAATAGTTATTGCACGAAGAACAAAGCTGCCTGTTGCCCTGATTCAGATCCCCCATCTCTTTCTTTGGGGTCGTGCTCCGTTACGCTCACAATAGGAGTGAAGAGCAGGGTTCAGGTCATGTACTAAGTATTTCACAGGTTAGCTCACAGAGGCTGAGTGGCTTCATTTTCATGAAGAATCCTCTCAAACCTCTACCCCAATTTTTACACCCAACCTTAGATCATGCAAGTACATCATTAACCTTTCTCTAATAAATTTTGTCTTCACTTTTCCAGAATTAAGCAGGAATAGGAGTTATGCAAGCTCATCAGGCTTTTAGATAGAAATATGAAACAAGAACTCTGTGGAAATCACATCAGAAAAATTGCTTCCTAGAAAAAGAGTTAACCAATTTCTTTTTCTGAAAGGTTTCACAGGAATAGCCAGCTTTGGGGGCTCTTATCTGAGTGCTTACACTTAAGTACTCGCATTGATTGCAATTTGGAGTGCGTGCATCTGTGGCAGATTCTGTAAACCAGGAAATACTCTGCAATTTGCCCTTTCAATAAAATCTGAAGCTATGAATTTGGATATACCCATCATGTTTCCCTGGTGACTTAATAGAGACAATATTGTCTGAAATGGAAACCATCTGAGTAAATGAATGCGAGTTGATCTAAATGTGTGCATTTTTTGTATGGCAAGGCATTGTTTGTGAAGATCCTGACCTGTTGTATGCACCGTACTTCAGAGCCAGCTCTAACTTTATTCTCAATTGCCTTATCTCTTGGGCAGTCACAAGCCTCAGTGTATTACTGCTTTGGAGAATGAATTGTCTATACAATAAGAAGGCGCTGGAAAAAAATAAGACACTAAGATTAGCACCAACCGCATACATTAAAATTCAAACTGAAATCCCAGCTATGGAAGGAAACTAATAGAAGAAGAAAATATATCAAGAAAAGAAGCGCTGTCTCATCATTCACCTGTACTGAAGGATCCAATTTTAGCCATATCCAACAGCACTGTCATTCATCTTCTTGGTGTGTTATTGTGATTTAAATCCAAGCTCTATAAGAGAGAGCAGTTCTTTTAAAATGATTGAGAGGGAATAAGGGCAAATTCAGTGTTTAGGAAAACTTTATGACATCACAATATTATACTTTACAGATGGAAGCAATATTTCCTACTTTGGAAGGAAAACTAATCATTTTCTATCTGCTCTGAGTCACTGCATCATTATAAAAGTGGGAAATAAGTAGTTTTGTGCATTCCCAATCTTGTTCAAGACGACACTTTTGTTTATATAATGCTTCTGATTTATAGCATGTAAGTATTAGCCTGACTACATATTAATTATGTGGTTTTGATGCTTCAGTATAAGAAGAAATTAAATATTTCACTTGAAGATAAAACCACGGAGCTGTAAATCATAAGGAATAAATTTGTGACTGGCGGAATATTCTTTTTACTGAAATTAGACTAGTTCTAATGATTATGTGTTTCGCTTAGCAGACATGGATATGTACAAGCACCTTTACTTATGAACAAGTCTTACATTTCTTCTGGAAGGGTGGAGAACAGGAAATAGGATTTACAATATTTGTATTGCCCCTTTTGCATCAAGGTTATTTATTTCATGTTCAGAAGAAGTAGGACACGTACTTCTATATGGCAGTAAAAGTCATCGTTTTTTGGCTCATTTCAGTGCACAGCTGGTTCATTTATTGGAAATGGGTTCCTTAATTTCAGGTAGGGTCTCTGCCTCTACAGTTCTTGAGGTAGCAGACATACGTTTACCATGTTTTACTGCTTGTTCTCTTCCTCTTTTGTGTTAATGAGATCTTCTTTGCCTGTAATTCGTCTCAAAGGGAAGGCATCAAGTTTACTTGGGGACACACAAAAAATGGGATTTATACTCTTAGCTTGTGCTACTAGGGCTCATTATGCCAAAATGGGAATCATACTCAAGAGTCCAATGTAAAACAATGCTAAACCTTTTGAGATAGCATCAGCTTAGTATGAAATGGGATGGTTGCACATGGCTCCTGATGTTGTTTCTGCACTGAAGTGCAGCGGCAAGTTCAAATCCTAAGTGCAAGAGGTTGGCACAAAAAGCACTCTGCATTCAATAATGTAGCAACCATGTCTCCTTGCTATTGTCCTTCAACCAAAGAACACAGGCACTCGCATGTACAGGAAAAAGTGATGTTACTGCAGAGAAGCCCTAGAAACCCCAGGGCTCAGAACAGCTCCCCTGTGTTGAAACGGTGATGCCATGGGATACTGTAGTCATTAATGGTAGGCAGAGATTGATGTTAATACTTTCTATTATCAGGTTGACAGAAGTTGTTCTTGGAATGCCTCTTGCCTAAAAACAACTTGTGGACACTGGACAAGGTCTTGGGCTTGTGGCCTTCTCTACACTGAACTCTGCATTTGTCGCCTTCTGGTAATGTGCTTGTTGCAGGCAGATATTTCATCTTTTACACCAGCCCCCAGGTGATTTTCAGTTTTGAGTTCCTAAGTAGTTTGGGACCCAGCCATTTGATCAGCTGCTGCCTTCACTTCCAGTACTGCTGCAGTGGTCAGCAAAGATGCATAATACAGGATGTTTCTGGTTTGAAAGGAACGGGTTTGAGGGCAAGTGATTTGCCAAGCAGACATTAAAGCAAACACTTCCTATAATCCTGTTGAGTTGTCAGGGTTTAGCATTAGTGTTACGGTTTTACTACACTTCCTTCTGTTATCCCGTATCGTTTTGTGTGTACAGAAACGCTGTAATTTTGATGGAAAAGACGTGTTTAATTTGAGATTTATTTAAGGTTTAAACAGGTTTAAACCTGTTAACTGTTTTAGAAAAATCTGTCAAACTAATCCCAGACTTTTGCACTTTCTGACACTCTGTGACACCCTACAAGTTACATTAACTTCAAATGTCTACTAAATTTTGCATGCAAAAAACTGTTTTTCAGCCTACTTTTAGCAAGCTATCTTGTTATACACTTGAAATTTGGGAAATACCAGCAATATTCCTCTTGACTGCAATATCAGACTGCTCAGAAACTTTGCCAGGTACTTGGGCACAGCTTCATCAGAATGGTTCATTCTCTTCTGAATAATTGTCTGTATCAGTGCTTATACCATGGATGTGCTTACGCCCAAGGCCATAAGATTTTGACTGACACAGCCAATATAATAAAGACTAAACAGGATTATATGACTTGCTTGGCTGTAGTAGTAGGGTAGTGGATAACACTAGAGGTCCCCTCCTGCTCCATATTTCTAGACTAAACCAAAATTTTCCTGAGGTGATAAAAAGTTCTATTTTAACTGTCTATAGATCTGCCACTATATGATGGGAATAGTAATATAAAAAAATCATATAGATTACTTAGCTTCTAAAGAAATGAAGGTGAGTCTGCCTTGTCACAGCACTGAAGCAATTAGAGCCCGCAGCAAAGTATACAAATTTGCACCATTCTGAAAGACTTGAAAAGTGGTCAAGGATGTTTCTGCCGCCTCTCTTAGGTGGCTTTCTGTGTTAGAACTGGTTAGGTGGCCAACACCAACTGGCAAATTGGCATGTCACTCAGTACCACTGAACTCCAGTCATGATACACAACTGATTCACTGCGGGTGCAGTCCAGGAAGGCAGAATCTGAAACCAAGTTCAGATAGAGCTCTGTGTGCTGCCTGCCAGACTCCTCTCCCAGATGAAAACATACAAAACACTTGCTCAAGAGTGCTCCAGGTGTAGGTGATTAACTTCGGGTTTACATTTCCAAACCTCATTTTTAGTATTCTCTGCCTTGCTATCACAGTACTTCAGTGAGCTGAGGGCAACCTTGATAACCAGCCAGCCTGACAGCAAACAGGAAGTCCTTGACCAGTGCTTCAGGAATCTTATGGAAGGAGTTGAGCATAACATTTTGGTAAAGAACAGAGACAGGTAAGTAAATTGAAAAAAATAGAAAGCAAATGGGAAATATAACTGGAAAAAATATAGGAAGTATTCCAGATAGCCATAAACTATAGTTCCTTTTGAAAGAAGCATAATACCCTATCAGAGAATTCATCCCTAGACTTAACAGTTAGAGCCTGAACATTTGATAATTATGAATTTTCTTGGTCAGAAACGTATTTCCTAATGTAATCTGAAAGTCAAGGTTTGCCACGCTGCAGCTGCTGCTTTTTCACTTGGGAACAAACTGCCTCATTTCAGCAGGTGAGACTCAAAGCTTCCTTTTTCCAACCTTAAACCCCTCTGATAAAATACTTGCTTCAGCCTCTGTCAGTGCTGTTGCTCTGACATGGCTTTTTCTTGCTGCTGTTGGGGTCAAGCAGCCGCCTGTGAAGTGACAAGATGAGAAGGGATACGCAGATAAATGAGGCAAGGAATTCTTTAATATTTTTTTAACATGAATTACAAATCCACCCAATCTTGCCCTTATTTGAAAAATGGAATAGAAAAATTCATGAAAGCAGTGGCGAGGTTTTCTGCATTTAATGGTCACACTAACATTTTGTTACTAGCTAGCTGCATTTTTTCTTCAAGTGCATTATTCAACCAAAGCAAACTTTGAAAGTATAGAGACACAAAAATCCAGCCTGTGGAGCTTCCTGGGAAGCTTGAAAGAAACTGGAAAGGGGTTAAATGGCTAAAACCATTTAGTGATTTTATTTCTCTGACTACTTCTGTTTGTTGGTGTTAAAATTATGTTGAGCTTGTTTAATTCTCAAATAGTTTTGCATTAATTATGGTCTCCACATTTTTGTTTCATTTTCATATTAAATTCTGGTACTAAAGGTACAAGTTCCTTATGGCCTGAGTGTGGATGGTGCCAGAGACAGGGAAATTTGGAAGCAAACCCAGAGAAGCACAAAGATCATATCTACAGCACTAATAATTCAGACAGACTTTGTGTGTAACTTGTGTTCTGGATCAGCAGAAAACCTGGGGAAACGGAAGAAAGCCACTGGGAAGGAGGACAATGCCTATTAAAACAAAGAAAAACTGAGCTGACCATGGCAGGCTGTAGGATGTAGTCTGACCTTAGAGCTGTAAATGCCAAGGAGATTCATTTGTCTTGACAGTCCTTCAGGATTTAAAAATTAAAAACTGAGTAAAAGTCATTCTTATAACTAGCTTCTTAGTTCCATAACTATTTATATTTATTGAAGGCAAGGAGTCCTTAAGATAACACTGCTTTCTGAGAAAAACAGAAATGATGTGCATTTTCTCTGAGCTGCCCTGTTCTGAGAACTGCAGGTATGAAGGACAGAGAGGGGATCACTGCCTGGCCGAGCTGGGGGTCAGGAAGCTGCATGGGCAGAAGACTGAGCGCCCTCATCACCTCCAGGCATACAGGAGGGATGGGGAATTATAGAATCATAGAGGTTTTTGGATTGGAAGGGACCTTAAAGCTCATCCAGCTCCAACCTCTGCCACAGGCAGGGACACCTTCCACTAGAGCAGGTTGCTCCAAGCGCCTGTGTCCAGCCTGGCCTTGAACACTGCCAGGGATGGGGCAGCCACAGCTTCTCTGGGCACCCTGTGCCAGCGCCTCAGCACCCCCACAGGGAAGAACTTCTGCCTCAGAGCTCATCTCTATCTCCTCTCTGGCAGGTTAAAGCCATTCCCCCTTGTCCTGTCCCTACAGGCCCCTTGTCAAAAGCCCCTCTCCAGCTTTCTTGTTGGCCCCTTTAGGCACTGGAGCTGCTGTAAGGTCTCCTCAGAGCCTTCTCTTCTCCAGGCTGAACAGGCTGAATCCAGCTCCCTGTGCTCTCCCTGTTCATGGCATGGACAGAGGCTTCCATCTCTTGGGCTGCCAGCAGATACTAGATTTGGCAAATGCTAGATTCAAATATCCATGGATTGAAAGGGGATTTTCACGTCAAAGCACTGTGGAGTCCTTTCACATAGGCAGTGGTGCAGAAGCTCTCGGAGAGCTTTTGTAGGAGTGCAGGCAGGGAGGAATGGGTGCAGGTGTTGGATAGGGATGATTCAGTTGAACAAGCAGCTCGTCTGTCTCAGTAGCATCCGCCTGTCTAACTTGGGAAGACTTTTAAGCCATCACTTCCCCAACAAGCAGCATGAGTTAATATGATGGCTTTTCTGTTTTCAGCTCTTGATTTGTAATCCTTCTCAGATCTATCCTGTGGAACAGGAGGCTTCTTTTAACTGTGATTATTTAAAATTGAGCAGAAATCAATTTCCATTAGTAAGGAAATAAGCACAAACGTAAAAAATTATGAACAGAATAAACTCCTAATGGCATCCTGTATTTCCACAGCATGCCCCAGTTTGCCACAGTGCTAGATGTACCCATCCAGTGCAGTGCAGTGGAGGCAGGCAGGAAGGGTTATTACTCCTGGTCCTGCACAGACCTTTGCTGAGATCCCATCAGTTTTCCAAGCACCTGTCCACAGATTCCTCTGCAAGAAGGAGCCCTAAGGAGCTGTTCTAGGGGAAGCTTTATTAGCTTCAGTATAGTGAGCCAGCAAAGTCTGACACAGTTAAAGTGAAGAGCATTGAGGCAACAAACAAAAGAACATTTGAAAAGCCCTAAACTCAGGGTGCAATACATTGTAAATGTATCACAAATGCCAGGGTCCGGCTTTGTAAATCTTGTTTTGATGTGGTTTTGGGTTGGTTTTGATTCTTTAAATGCATACATGAGATGTGGTAAATGGCAATTAAACTCCTTGTTTCAGATGAAGATAGGCCAAGGGAGTAGATCAGATTCGGGCTGTCACACAAGCTAAGTCAGAGTTGACACACAGTCCTGGATGTGATGGCCACCAGACAGACTCCACATCCTGCACCTTGCCACTAGAGAACTGTTAGGGAGTATTTTTGTGAGTTCATTCTATGCCAGATGACTGCTGGTACCGCGTTTCACAGAGAGACAGGTTGAACTCTGACACCACTCACAAGGGAGGAAGGTAGGTGGAGAAAGCCTGGCCTTGATGGCCCAAAGAGACCGTTGCTGGAGGTTTGGGAGAAGGGACATGTTCCAAGCCACAGGAGATGGAAAGGTTTCTTGTTGCATTTATTTCACAGCTGACTTTTAAAATGTTTCACATTTTCACACATGGTGGGCTGAGTTTCTAATACTGCCCATCCATGTTTACATGTTCATTGGTACTTTATAGGACTGGTTTTGAGGACACCTAGTGATTCTGTTTGTGAGTTTTCCTCTGTTCTTTTTTTCGTTTCAGATTTCCATTATTATTTTTCTTTTTACTGATTTTTGAAATTAATCTCTCACAGTATCAGGTCTCCTGTAATCAAACATTTGGGTTTTCCTTTTCCCAGGTTCGCTCGGAATATGTCAGTCTTTTGCAGAGACATGGCTGAAGCCCTGCGCACTGAAGGGGCCTTGGATCCCAGCACTTTAGATATGATGAGTTGACAATGACTGTGGGAACAGAGCACTGACTAACAAACCAACCCTGAACGTTTGGGGACCCAGTGACATTGTTAGATAGATTTTTGACCCTTGTGAAAACTATTTTTTTAAGATGTCTTCTGCCTTTTTGTATCTCTGGCCTAAATGTAAGGATTTATAACAGTGAAAATGTTGGAAAAACTTAGTTTGAAGAACATTTTCAGCCTTTGTTATCAAAATCTATTATCCTGTTATTTTATCTTTATGGAACAGTGTAGAAACAATACTTAACCAAAGAACAAAAGAAATATGCATTCCTTCTAAGCTTGTATCAGTTAATGATTCTCGGCTCTACACATAATCGTAAATAATATCTTATCAGTTAAAAACTCCCCAGCTCACTCTGAGGTCATATTTGTTTGAAAATGAAATGAAAGCCAGTGTGAATTTTACATGATAGTTCTTTGAAATAATAAAATTTACTATTTTTTTACAAAATGTTATATATTTCTTTTCAACATGGTTAATGACAGTGTGGACAATAATGTAGAAGACTAAGAATGAGCATTTTAGGCTAAAAGTGTAGCAAGAAAACTGAGAGTGTAAACACAGAAGAAAACAAAGTTGTTAAAACACTGTTTAAAAAGAATAAAATATATCCACCACTACAAGCAGATAGTTACAGAGACTATGTGTCTACAGAGCCCATGTGTCAGCGGCATGTGGCACAATAAAGATGAATTTGAGCATCTGAAACAGCAACTTCAGCAGCTTTCTCTCCACCTCTCAGGGGATTAAGTTCGGCATGTAGCAGAACAAAAGCTCTCCCCAGTCCAACACTCACACTGGAACTCACCACCCTGGTCTGTGGGAACCATCAGTGTGGTCCACAGTGGGCAGGAGGCACCGTGTGAGCTGCAGAAACACCCAAATGAATGGAAGCAAGATCTACCAAAAATCTGAACTATGTAAGCACTAAGTTCACATAGTAGAAAAGGTGTTAGGTGCCATTGCAAACTCTTGGTATTGGGTTTGATTTGGGTTGGGGTTTTCTTACTGTTTTTTCTTATGTAAATAATGATGTAATGTGTTTTTCATGCTTTTAGTAATATTTCCCCACTGTTTAGATAAGAATGGGGATTTCTAATGGTGGTCAGCAGGGAGGAGAAGTTCCTATCAGTATTTCTTCCTGCCTTCTTCCAGTTTTTTAATTTGCAACCATTACTTCCCTGCACATTTTGAAGTTGGAGGATCTAAATCTGAAAGGAAATAATACTGTCGGGCAGTTTTCTGTTTACTTTTAAGCTCAGCTGGAGAAAGTATTTAATCTGCAGCCAGAGGCTCTGATTGCCAGGAGAAAATAATCAATTGAGGTTATTCAAAAGCTGCAGATTTGGAGTGTTCCTACATGCGGTCTGATGCTGTATGCCAAGAGTTGGAAACTGTGCGGGCACTGGATGATCCTTATCAACACATCGAGCACGTACGGATTAGTGTGGTCATTAACTTTCCTTGGGATTTGTGCTGCCAAATGGGATTTTAAAAGCTGCAAACCCGATCTCAGGAACGCATGTGCACGTCTCGGGGTGGCCTGGGGCTTGGGGAAAGGTTTCTCCATGCCCCTCGCCCACGGTGCCCACCAGTGCTGCATGCCTAATGGCAGTTCTGATGGAGGAGCCCTGACGCAGCCCCACAGCTCTGTGTGTTGGTATTGCAGGCTCAGATGAAAGCTGATGGGTTCTGTGACTCCACTTTCTTTGCCCAATAGTGGAAATAAGTAATGGGTGCATACTGTCAGTGTGTGCTCACACACCGGCCCGTTTCCTGGTTAAATTAGAGCTGAAGCTTGGCATATTGTAAAGGAGACCTGTGTCCCCATAACTTGGCATTCAGATTTTAGGGCTTGCTTTAATACATGGCTACTGACTCCCCGGAGCACTCAAGTACTTTTCTGAAAATTCCGCTTTGACACATCCCTTGTTATAACTTACAAGTGAGATTCTAAAGAGCATCTTTTAAACTGGGCAAACTTAAGACATGTGTTTAAACAGCGTTTCAACCTTGGTTAACAATTGACAACAGGATTTTATTTAGAGTAGCTGGTCATATAAATATACTTCCTTTTAGGTTAGGAAATGGATAGTATAGCAAATAGTGTGGTTTATGGCTCCAGATTCTTTGTTGAGAGTCTTTACTGTTGGCTTTTGAAAAGGGCGCTGTCAAAGTGGGTACAGCCCAGAATTGCCTCGTGTTTACAGAGCACGTGTAATGCCTTATGTGGTTTTTAAAAAGACATAATTGCCTTAAGAGGGGATGGAATTTTATTTCTTCTTTTAAGGAGGAAAAAAAAGTGGAAACAAGGGAGTGGGAAGCATCAGAAAGGAGACACCACTCAGACCTGGAGTGATCTCATTGCAGGAGACTGATGGGAACCTTGAACAATACAGTCTAGTGGAAGGTGTCCCAGCCTGTGGCAGGGGGTTGGAACTGGATGAGCAGTAAGGTCCCTTCAACCCAAAATATTAGGGTTCTATGACTGTAGAACAGGTCTGATTCTCCCCAAAATGCATTTTATATCATCACAGTGAAAAGCACCAACTGCTAAATGTCAGGTAAGTGTCTGCCCCCCTACAGGGAAGAGCAAACCACCCCAAAGCAGCCTTCACCACTGCACTGGAGCAGCTTTCCAGGGGAAACAGTTTTATTACCTTGCCCTGCCTGCATAAGGCGGCTTTGAACAAACTCATCCCCCAGCATATGCACACCTTACAGAATAATTCCTTAGACTTGTTAATGTTTTATTGTAGCACGAGTTTATGATGACAGCAAACCTTTCAAACTGTAGAGGGATAACACACTTCCTTGCCATATTAAAAAATAATGTTAGTGTAGATTTTATGTACCGTAGTTTAGGCTGCTGTTAAGAGGTGCTTTGACAATATTCTTTTTGAGGTTTACAGAAAGCATAATAAAATATGTAAGTTACATTTCTACAAACAAAAGCCGTAACATAAGTTATTTATAAGTGTGAGATCCAAACAGTATCACGATAAATAAACCTTAATGGATACCTGTGGCATCCATCCTAATGTAATTTGCCCAACAAAAGTCGTATTTAGTAGAAAAATCTGGCAGCAGCTGCATGTTGGTGTATAAAATAAGAATGAAAGAGAGAAGAAAGCTGTGTTGAAACACCGGCTGCTTTCCCGGCTCAGCCCTGTGCTACCTCCCAGCCTTCTCCTCCTACCTGGGGCTGGGGCTGCTGCTAGGGGAGACCAGATGTCTCTGCATCTTTCAGGGTTTGTCCAAAGTACTGGGACATTCCCTGTCGGCTTCACTACAGCTGGATTTTATCAGAGATGGCAGAAAGAAATAGAGCCTCATCTGCCAGTCATCCTCAGCTCTCTTCCCTTTGAGCTATGGTTCCTTCCCCAGCGCTACCCCTGTACCTTCCCCATCTCATCTCAGGCATTTGTGGACCAGTGCATAGATTCTGAACTAAAACAAAGTTTTGGCTTTTTTAATATGATGTTTAAGGTTACCAACCCCATAAAGATGTGCTTTGAAATGTGAATTGAAACTACAAAGGCATGTTCATCCTCACAGGCTGCAGCCACCTTTAACTGTGTATTCTGTGAGAAGGGTTTAACTGTTCCCACGCACTGAGGTTTTATCACCAGTCAGCCTCCACTCGCTTGAGCTCCTCCACACAGGGGAGGGACATGGGGACTACACTTTGGCTGATGGGGAAGGGGCTGGTGAGGGCAGACCTCAGCTCCCCCAGCCTGCCTGCGTGGATGAAGCTCTCCTGGCTGGAGCCAGGAAGGGTACAGCCCTCCTGAGCTCACAGGAAGGGGCAGAGCAGAATGACCTTTAGACTGCACAGCACCAGAGCTCTGCCTCAGGAACAGAGCAGCTGCTGTAACCCCTGTGGCCTGACAGGACCGTGAACCCGTTCTGCCAAGCACCAAGAGCCGGGTGCCCGATGCTGCTCCCATGGCAGCAAGCTGCCTGCCATGAGAGGACAGCCACAGGCTCCCCTGCTGCCTTTCCCTCCCCATGGTTTGGCAGCAAGACCAGTGCTCTGTTCTGGGGCCTGTTGGCCATGGTGGCTCACACCCAGGGGGCTTAGCCCTGACGAGGAGGACTCTGCAGGTCAGGGTACAAGGCTAAAGACCACGTCACCCTCCTGTGTGCCCACCTTGACCCTTGCCCGGGGTGTGCCCCCAGGTGGGTGCAGGCAGAGCTCAGGCAGAAGCCTGTTGCACCTAAGCTGCTTTTGACTGTCTCCTCCTCCTTCCCCTTCCCCTGCCCAGCTGCAGAGTACCCATGTCCCTCTCCAGCCTGAACACCAGTATCACCCTGCCAGACCTGCAAGGATGCTGCTTCCAGAGCCATGGATCCATCCACTTCGTGTCCCGTTGAGCTGACTTCCACATGAATTCTATGTAATCAGTGATGTGCTTAACACTCAAAAGCATGTTGGGTTTATGCAGCAACATCCATCTAGAACAGGCTGTGGAGAACAGGGGTGGCCTTGCCCACTCAGGTCTGCTGCCAAAGCCAGGAGCTGAAACAGAAACATGTCAGCATCTGCTGCTACTTTCTCACGCAGCAAGATACCACCGTTCCCTGTCACCCTATGGGAAGAGACAAAACCTGAAGCAACAGGTGATGCCTTTAGGGGATGGCAGGTCCCAGCGGCTGCCGGTGGCTCCTGCTGCCCTGTGCCTGGCTCTGGCAGCAGGATCGGACTCACGTGGCTCCCCAGCTGTGCGGCATTAGAGACCAGCTCCCAGCCTCTAAGCTCCTGCATGTTAAAGGAGGGTCTGAGGACCACAGAGGAGTTTGAGATGTGAGACACTGTCTTTAGTGTCCTTTTAAAGAAGAAGGACTTGTCTGTGGCCGTGTCACTGCCCTTGAGGAGGCATAAAGATGCTGATAAAGACCAGAGCTGTAGGTCAGACACTCATTAAACCCCTCTTTCTCTAAGCACTGGCTTCCAGCTGTAGGCAGTACCTCGGGTGAGGGTTGCTGTGACCACTGCCAGTCCCAGGCCCTGAAGGAAGGAGCCTTTGGAGAAATTGGAGCTTCTGGACCCCTGGCCGTGCAGGACAGCATGCCAGGCACATAGCCCAGGATGTGCACAGCGAAGTGTTGGGGAAAAGGCAATGTGAGAGAGCTGGAAGTGCAAGAATGGCTGAACAGATGTACGGGGCTGGCTAATGCTCTGTGGAACTCCTCGAGGCGGTATGAGGACCAGTACTGGCTGGACTGAAGCCCCAGCACAGCAGTTAAGCAGCAATTGAAGCACATGCTCAGCATTTCAGGTGCGATCAAGACCCTTATAACGACCTGGGCTCGCTGAAGCCCCTGAGCCTGTATTCCCATTGCGTTGTTGCGGTTGATTTGCTGCTGCTGTCTGGCAGGATGAGCTCTGCAGGTACTGCAGCCCTGAGGACTGTGGGGGCACCTCCTGGGTACCAGCATGAGGGGTCGGGTGCCCACAGCACTTGCACCTCTCCCTACAGCTGTGTCATACACGCAGCAGCTGCAGGCTCGGTGGCTGTCCAAAGCGAAGGGCTCCCA
>NW_009944902.1:91386-93434 GCF_000696875.1 Nestor notabilis
TCCCCCAGCCGGGCGCAGCATCGCAGACTCTGTGCGAGCACCGCGGCGGGAGCAGGGGGTCTTTAGCAGCCCCTTGGCCCCCTATATCAGCTGCTGGAGCCCGACCAGCAACACCTTGTGCATCCGAACGGGCCGCCCTGCCCCTGGGTTCCCTGCGGGAGCATCCCTCATGCTCTGCGCTCGGGCGGCTGCGCCAGGCAGCTCGGGAGGAACTGCGCAGTAATGCACCATCAATTAACGGCCCATTAGTATAAAATGCTGGCTACCGGTTTGGAAAGGTTAGAGGAGTTCTGCAGTGTTTTCTCTTGGTCTTATTGCCAGAGACCTGTCCCTCTCACCTTAGAAGCAAAATGCCTCATTTTAAAAATAATTCATGGTAAACATAAAAAACTCCAAGGCTGTAATGGATCAACTGGTCCACGGTGGATTTTGACAGTAAACATTTAACCGAGGCTACTTTACAGCAGTGCAGTACAGAGGAATGCAGTGTATGCCAGTCAGGGTGTGCATCCTGCCTGGCCCGTGGGTCCGAGCCCATCCCTGGGGCCTCTGTGCGATGCCTCGCGTGGAGGGGACCCTCTCAGGGTGCAGCCAGATTCAAACCTGTGGGCTGCTCTTGGTCCCTGCTGTGCCATCTGTTGCTGCCCCAAGCTGGTGGGAGGATGACAGGGAGGGAGCGATGCTCGAGGCCACTACGGGGAATGGTCCTTCTTGGGTCTCCAGGTGCTGAGTCTAGGTCTGGCCCTAGTGGGGACCCCTTGTCCCTGCTCCCATGTAGTGTGCTCGTCCTTGCGGAACCTCCAGGGGCCTTTGGTGGGAAGGAGCTGACGTCCCTCTGCATGCCATTACCCACTAGCCTGTGACACTTCCCTGTCCTCACAGCTCCTAGGCGCTAAATACTACCCTGGGATTGCTGGCCACCTCTGGATGGGGATTTAATTTTCCAGTCGACATGCCCTGGAGAGGAACCATCCCCATCACTCCTCTGCTTTCCGGGAGTGGCTATGGTTTCCAGATCTACAGCCCTGTTTCTTTCCTGTGGTGGCACAGTCCTGACGTGGCTGTGGCACATGTTGGTGCCCGCAGCACAGCTGGGGCCACCACCAGCAAACCCGCTCCAGATGCAGATACAGAGATATCCTGTGCCGAGGTGGAAGCAGGGTGCTCGGGTTGCCTCATTCTTAGGAGGCAGAGACATCTGGGGTTGAGTCACTGCGTGTTTCATCACGTTTTTGTTATCTCATCCTACAGGAAGCACTTTAAAAGCTGAACGGTGGCATTAACCACTGCTTGACACGTGGAGGTCCTGCGAGGACACCCTCCCTCCCTGTGGAGAACACCTTATTTCGAGCCCAGAGACATCCCTGGGGCTGACGAGTGCATGTGCATGCCAAAACCAAACCCAGTGACGGTGGCAGGTGGTGGCACACCCCCATCCATGTCCCCCACCAAAAAAAAACCAGGCCTGGGAGCAGCACTTGGATTCAGGAACGGCTGAGGCAGATGCTGCACCTCTGCATCTACTGATTCCCGGTGACAAACTGGGCAGGAGTCCCTTTGGCCAAAGCAGCCATGCCACAGCATGGTTGCACCGTGCTCTGTTCTGCCGGCACCACGCCTGGCACTACATCGCAGTTAACGCTTGTGCAACGCACTGCCTGAGTTTTACAGGGAATGACAATGTTCCACCTCTCATTCCACAGCCGCCCCAGAGCTCTCCTTTCCTGAACTCCCCAGTACCTGGGTTAGAGGCACCCCTGCAGCTGGTTGCTTGTGGCTGGCACTGCATGCCATGCCAAGCAAAGGCCATGCTGTGCTGCATCATACTGTGCCATGCAAAGTCCATGCTATGCCATGCCATGCCCGGAGCCTGGCTTAACTGGTGCACTCCTGTGACGGAAAGCTCCCCGGCACAGGGGGCTGTGGACAAGCTACAGGTGCCCTGGTCCTGCCCGGGGGGTCCCACTGCGTCCCCCTGCCCGGCGCGGCCGGCCCCGAGCTGGGTCTGGCTCCTTGGCAGCACAGAGCAGCCTGGGGACGGGTGGTGC
>NW_009944903.1:0-1350 GCF_000696875.1 Nestor notabilis
CCCCTATTTCAGTTTAAACCCATCACCCCTTTTGCTATCACTACAGTCCCTGATGAAAAGTCCCTCTCCAGCATCCCTGTAGGCCCCCTTCAGATACTGGAAGGCTGCTATAACATCTGCACGCAGCTTCCCTTCTCCAGGCTGAACAGCCCCAACTGTCTCAGCCTGCCTTCATACGGGAGGTGCTCCAGCCCCCTGACTGTACTCATGGCCTCCACGGACTTGGTCCAACAGGTTGAGGACACCAGAACTGGACACAATACTCCAGGTGAGGTCTCACGAGAGCAGAGTAGAGGGGCAGGATCCCCTCCCTCAACCTGCTGGTCATGCTGGTTGGTACCAGCATGCTGGTACCAACCTCATGCTGGAGGTACAGCCCAGGACATGGGTGGTTTCTGGGCTCAAGTGCACACTGAAGCCGGCTCATGTTCCATTTCTTGTCG
The DNA here is from genome assembly GCF_000696875.1 of Nestor notabilis. Taxonomy (NCBI): domain Eukaryota; kingdom Metazoa; phylum Chordata; class Aves; order Psittaciformes; family Psittacidae; genus Nestor; species Nestor notabilis. The sequence continues at coordinate 444 of NW_009944903.1, forward strand.
ACCAACACCCCCAGGTCCTTCTCCTCAGGCTGCTCTGAATCACTTCTCTGCCCAACCTGCAGCTGTGTGTTGGATTGCCCTGATCCAGGGGCAGGAGCTTGCACTTGACTTTGTTGAGGTTGGCACTGGTCACCACTCCAGTGTGTTTAGGTCCCTCTGGATGCCATCCCTTCCCTCCAGTGTGTCGAATGCACTATGCAGCTCGGTGTAATTACCAGACTTGATGAGGGTGCTCAATTCCACTGTCTGTGTCACCGACAAAAGATGTTGAACAGGGTCTGCCTTGACAATTACCCCTGAGGTTCAACACTTGTCACTGGTCTCCAGTTGGCCATTGACCACAATTCTCTGCATGTGGCCATCCAGCCAATTCCTCATCCACCAGGTGTCCCTCCAGCAAATTAACATCTAGAATTTAGACATGGACGTTTAGAGGACGTCCTGTGAGAGGACATCGTGTGGGAGGATGTCAAAGAAATTTATTTCTTCCAGACAGTGCGACTGCTGGGAAGGGCCGGGGGCAACCAGTCACTTGCAGGTGGAGGGCAAGCCCCGGAGGTAGTAGACCCACGAGCCCCCAGGGCACGAAACCACCATCCTGCTGGTGACGGGGGCAGGGCTGCCTGCAAAGGAGACGGTGATGGTGGTACTGCTCTTGGCATGCAGCATCTCAGGGGCCCTGACGGTGAAGGCCGGGTGCTTCACTGCATACTGGAACGCTGTGGCCTTTGGGAAGACGTTCCTGAAGGAGATGGAGGTGGTGCCACCGGCCGGGATGAGGAAGGGGCCCTGGGGCTCGGGGGGCAGCGCAAGGCCAATGAGCGGGATGCGGTACTGCCCGCCCAGTGTGGAGCTGAGCTGCAGCGTGGCCCTGACTTCGCCCACCTGGCAGGGCTCGAAGGTCAAC
>NW_009944903.1:1360-1716 GCF_000696875.1 Nestor notabilis
GGGCGGGCGCCGCGCTGATGGATTTCGGCGTCTGGAAGTCAGCACAGTCGGTCTGCACAGGGGACACAAGAAACCATGGTGGGTGGGTCACAAAAGCAGAGCCAGCACCCTGCAAAGAACACAATGATCCCCTGGCCCTGGCCTGTCCTACCCAGACCATACTCCTCGTGAGTGCCCACGGTGAATGGCCATGAGAACCGTCCAAACCTGCCCAACAGGAACAACCCTGCACCCAAACACCAAGAGGCCTGAGTGCCAGAGGTGGGCTGCAATGGGGAAGCAAGCCCAGGCACCATGGAGCCTGCAAAAGCAGCTCTAACCAGCACGGCAGAGAAGATCGGACGAGCGTCGGGTAG
>NW_009944903.1:3113-3470 GCF_000696875.1 Nestor notabilis
GGGAGGCAGGAAGGAAGGCAGGCAGGCAGGCAGGCAGGAAGGCAGGAAGGCAGGCAGGCAGGAAGGCAGGCAGGAAGGCAGGAAGGCAGGCAGGCAGGAAGGCAGGCAGGAAGGCAGGCAGGAAGGCAGGCAGGAAGGCAGGCAGGAAGGAAGGAAGGAAGGAAGGCAGGAAGGAAAAAGCCACTGAGTCAGGCACTCCACCTGGGAAGGGGGAAGTTGGTCCCTGCTGTGCTCAAGCAGTGCTGGAAGGCTGGGCTGCCCTCCCTGCTCTGACTCCCTGTCTCTGGAGCACAGCCTTGCTGCCTCTGGGGGACGGCTCACTTGGGGAGAGTCCCCAGCAGATCAGAGCCCTCCAGC
>NW_009944904.1:0-20706 GCF_000696875.1 Nestor notabilis
GACTGCTGTAGCTGAACCCAGGACACTTTCATAAGGGAAACAAACAAATCTAAAGAATTTAAATCACAGCACTGATACACTGTATTGCTTCCTATGCAAAGTTTGATTTTTATGCAGTGTACTCCATTAACTATGTTTACCACATTCATAACTCTTCTTGTAATCATTCCTCAAGTTCACGCTGCTTATAGTTTTATAGCTCTGAAGATTATAAGTCCCTTTTCCCTTTAATACAATTCTGGTTCTTATGTAACTCCCCACAAGTTTATTAAAAGGAAGGAAAAAAAAAACACAAAAGCAAATCCCAGCCATTCAGATTTTACTGCAGGGGATGTGCTTCTTCCTAATATTTCATTTATTCGAAAGGAATGATCAAAATATGGAATTTCTTCAGTACAGTACATTTGCAGAGCTACAGATACATCATAGACTCAGTCTCAACAGTTAAAGCCCTACGGACAAAAGGCTCTGGATTACTTGGTAAATCCATGCATGGTAGATTTTAGATTTTATTTTTTTCAATATTAAATAGTGGAAAGATACAAAGGAAGCAAAAAATTCATTAACCAATAACCAGACTGCTGTGTTCTATGCCTTCAATAATATACCCCTGTCTGGATGAATTCTGGACAAAAATCTATTTCTTCTCTTTACCGATCCTCCCTCCCTTCCTTCCTTCCTCCCTACCTGTTCTTTTATTATCCAGCTAAAACTTGGGTTTATATCTTGGAAATTGCTCTATACTTCAGAAAACCTAACCTCAGTTTTTAGTACCTAGTGCAAACCTCTTTGGAAGTAAAGCCCTTTCCTATAGCTGTCTTATAACTTGAGTTCAAGTATTCAAGTTTATTTTTAAAGATTACTTCCAACAGTTTGGATATTTTCAGTTTTCAGAAGAATCCACTTTTCACAGATGGCAATATCTCTTAACAACTCGTTGTGGAGAACCTACACTGTTTCCTCGGAGACATGATCAGTATAGTAGCATCCTGACACAGGGCATGAACACCTAAGATTTGCATGCAGTCTTTATCTTTACACACACAGTTTAGTTTGTGATGTGTATTTTACTAAAATATAGGCAGCTTTAGCCTGAGAAGCAGCAGCTAACAGAAAGTGTGACAGAGACAACAAGTGTTTGGAAGAACATAACTATAGAATCATAGAATAGTTTGGGTTGGAAGGCACCTTCAAAGGTAATCTAGTCCAACTCCTGTGCAATGTGCAAATTTAGAAACTGTCAAAACAAAGCCAACATTTTGTGTTTGGGAGACCTAAATTTAGATCCTCAGCTACTGTTCATCTCCTCTAGAGAAAGTCACAACAGACAAAAAAAAGATGAAACACAGAAAAATACTTTAAAACTGTGACCAGGCAACATTATTTGTATTTTCTATTTTCTTTCTTATTCCCCCTCATTCTGCTTTTACCAATCTAGATGAAAATCAACTAGCTATTTGAAATCCCAGTTTGACATAATCACAGAAAACCAATTTACACAGAATAGCAAACTAGAAGTCGAAGAGAAGCAGTAATGTTCACTTTTAATGAGAAAATTGCAGGTCACACGTGAAGCAGGTATAAATCAATGTCAAGAACTAACGATTCTACTTAATGAATCAACATTTCACAGCATTAATAAAACATTGCTTGAACTTTGTCTCAGTACCTTGTTGTCAGTTGTACACTAGAAATCAATCTACTTGCTATTTTAACACAAGGGAAGAGGAAAACAACATGTATGAAGATGGTTATGCAGATAATGTTAAAATGTCAGAGACTATTAATAAACATGTCAAACAACAGTATTTCTTCAGACAACAGTGCTACAATAATTGCTTAAGGAAACCTATCTCTTGTACCACTCGTTACAGTCATCACAACAAACTTGTACCTTCATCTCACAGTCACCAATGTTTTGGGATTTTTGCTGGTATGGCTCATTTACAGAAAAAATAAAAGTACCATTATCATGTGGTTACTCTCACACTGTGAAAAATAAATGTATAACTTACGGTAAATAATCTCAAAAACATCGTAAATTCAAACCTATAATTTAGCAGAGTTACTTTATAAAAGTGCCTGAAAGAAATGCTTAAGCCCATCTCAGATACAATTATCAGTCTGTATTGGACAGAAAATTGCCTGGATTCAGTGTCCAGTACCAAGTTTTTATGGTGATTACATTGACTTCATTTATATATGGTGATTCATATATATATGGTGATTATAGCGACTTCAAAAAACAAGCAGGCTATTTGTAGGTGGAAAAATGAAGAAAGGCCTATCAGCTAAAAATAGCAACAGCATATTTGGTAGAGTACTTAGACTGCATCTTTTACTGTGTTTTCATATCATGTTCTTGTCTGTAACTTGAGATTCTGAAATTGTTTTGCTATTCAGAAAACAAATTGGCATTGTCATATTACAAGGTATGAAACATGGTGTTCAGCTGTGGATTGGTTATGTCTGTTCCATTTTTTCCCCCTTTCACTAACTATCTTAGCTTTTTAATACCTACTTGATTTAAATCATGTTTGAGGGAACAGCCTCTCATGGAAAGTTGAATAAGGAAGCATGGAACAAGTCTAGAATGGGATTTAAGAGAAAAAAATTGTGGAAGGACAGAAGGATAAGAAAGATTGTTAAGTTCGTGGGTTGACAAAGTGCTTCAGGGGAGAAGAAAGCAAAATAAAATCCAAAACAAACCACAGAATTATAATTGGCAATAGTGAAAAGGAAAAGTTGGTCCCAGAATTTCAGTCTAATTCTTAGCTTCTAGGTCCAATGTTAGTTGGACCACACCCTATTTAGATATAGCCCTGAACATTTATTCATTTTTTAGACATTATTTATTTAATTAAGACAACTTCTATAGAACCTTACAGATTCTACTTACCCCTAACTATAATGCACATCTCGAGTCTTAATTTTCCATAGTTATTGAGAACATAATTCCACTGGGCTATTTTTTCTTTCATTGCTACCAACAAAACCCAAATGTTTTAGGGGAAGAACCTTAAACACAGTGAGCAAACACTGTTAGGTTTAAACAAACAGGGAGATGATTTAATTTCTTCTGGAAAATAAATATTTCTGTTCTGTTGCTGCGTTGCTTCAGCCAAGACTTGCAGAGCTAAGCCATCCCCCTGGCTTAGGGCTAGAGACCACAGACACCAATATGGCGGATTATTAAGTAGCGTTTATTGTGCACACAGCGAGCATTATATACCTTTCGCAATGCGGAACTGAGCGTGTCAGCCAATCAGGGGGCAAGTCAGCGGTTTTTACCTTATAAGGTATTATTCTATGTGGTGCTTATAGCTTACTTCGAGCGCCAGGCCTTACTCTACACTGTTCTATAAAATGTCCCACATTCAGACAGGATATAGATATGCAACTTTAGCATGGAGTCACATTGCACCACACCTCAATCCTTTTTGTAAGTTTTTTACAATATGCAGTTTTTTTCCTCAGAGAATTGCAAAAAGCAGGAGTAAGGAAAAGGAAGTTAATGTTTCTGGATTCTTCCCCACTTGTCTCACAAAGCTTTCAAAGTTTACTTTCATCTATTAGAATACCCTAGATTGTTTAACTGCATTTTGAAAAAAGTGTTCCAGCTGGACCACTATTATAAGATGTCCGTGCTTTAAGTTTGTTGCATGAACATGTAATCTCACAGGTTGGCATCAGCTAACTGATTAAAACAAGAGTAAAAAAAAAAGGACATGGCTGCAGCTTTGTTACAGGCATCATCCAAGGAACAGGCTGAGACACCTCTGCCAGGAGCTGGACATTTATTGCATGGCACTTCTCCAAGGGTGCCATGCTACCTGGCTGGCTGCAAGGGCTGGGAGACCCTGATAACATCTACTAGTTGTGATTATGTCTTTCTCCATCCAGAGTGTTCTTCCACCTCCTCATGAATTGTAATTCACACAGTAATAGAAAGTATTCTCCTATTTGGGGGTGAGAAACATATTTCAGGAAATAATACATTTACAAAAATAAATGGAAACTTTGCCTCAAAAGGCATTCATGCAGTGTTGTTGCACTCTTCCTGAAAAAATATATCAAGTTTCCAGTTAATATACTGTCAGTTCAAGGAAGCGTTAAATTCTATGTCTAAGTTATAGCATGTGACTATTCTTTTTCGGATGGATGAAGTGGTATCTTTGAACAAAAATGTGCTTTTAGTTCACCTACCAAACTAGTCATGGAAAAAAAAGACATCCATACAGATTTTCTTTTGTTATTCCTTGACATAATAGCATACTTAGATTTGCCTCATGCCTGTGACTTCCTAGTCGAGTAATGCAAGAAATAATGACTCTACAAATACAAACTCTGAATCTCCAGCTTCTTTTCTGTTAATTCCCTGACACCAAGAAGAAAACAATGCATTTACCAATAGCCCAAGATAAAGCAATACTGTAGAGTCAGACTGTTCTGCTTTGCCAGGATGACAGCCTTTATAAAATACTGCTAATTGCACAGTAATGATTTCTCATTAAATAGGCTACAATTAAACATAATGTCTCTGTCCTGAGATTATCCTCTTTAATTCATTTGCTGTACTTATTAAATATATGTAGTTTGAATATTGTTCTACATTGTCTCTCATGGAAGATGATGAGTCTAACTTGCTAGATGAGGCAAAATTCATTAATTGGAGCTGTTCAGTCTTGGATAGTGAAAACTTGGATTTGCACTGAGGCTTTATATGCTGAAAAGAGATGTCAGAGTACAGAGAATTTGCAGGCTGGAAAACATAACTGCTTCCTCTCAAAATGTTAGGCATACTGAAATGCTCCCGCAAGTACTCACAGGTTCCTACTATTCATCTCAAAATACCAATTTAGATATATCAAATTTGAATAACTGGAAGTGCCAGTGGGATTGCTGTTTTCCCTAGAGAAAAAAAAAAGAAAAAGTCAAGAAAAAAGAAGTCTCAGGTTGAATCTTTCAAAAAGGCCAAAACTCTAAATACAAATCAGGATGATTAATGTCTTGTCTTAGGAGTTATGTACCCATTTTGAAAAAAAAAGTTTGCTACTCCCTGCATGTAAATGTTTTAATCTTATCACAGTATTTACGATCCAGCTAGAAATGGACCACTTTGTCACTCTTTTAGTTCACCTTCCCTGAAAGGCTTTCTAACCACATCTACCAGCATATGGAAAGGGTATTACTAGCACTTCCCTTCATTGAAAATAGGAAGACACGAAACTGTAAGTAACATCTGAATTGTGACTTTTATCAGCTTAAATGTATTCAGACCAGCATAGATCCATGTCCATTTGTCCAACCTATCCAGAAAGTTGTCTAAAGCACTAACTACATACCAACTTGGGGTGGCAACAGTCTTCTAAGATATAATAAAGGCTTCCCAGCATTACTGACTGAAAGAGGTCAGGCTTTACAGAAATGCTGAAACCACACAGGTGTCAATGAAGTTGAAGTGTCTGGTGTATTGTGAATTGAGATCTATACAATACCCTGCTCCAAAATCTGCTCATGGTCTAACTTTAAGTGTCTGAAGCTAAAGACTGATTTCTCAGTTATAATACAAAGAAAGGGACTGTTGAACTTGTATTTTATGTGATGCCACATTTTATTCACCATATTTCATTTATTTATTCAGCAGTATATTTTCATTTTATTAACTGGAACACATTTTATTCAGCAGCAGATGCTTGCAAACCTTTCTCTGTTGCAGGGTGAAGATTGCCAGAAGAGGTTTATGCAGCTGAAATTGCTAAGCTCCTCTATTCAGTAACTGTGCACAGATTCCAGTTAAATACGAAGTATATAGGGTATAATTATTCTACCTTAACAAAATCATGAAACTGAAGTACACATAAGAAATCTCTGTATACTGCACCAGCTGTTTTCCTGATTTGGTCAACCGGTTTATAAGCACAGAAGTTGAAACTGAAGGACAGACCTTTGCTATGTCTGACCTCTTCATAATTTAAACTACATTATATTTTGGCCATACATTCAGCAGTTGAAAAAACAGCAGAAAAATAGATGATGGTAAAATTTTTACTGTGGAAGAAGCAGCACAGGAGCTATGTGCTTGGAGATTACTACCTGAACAACATAAAAGCCTATCAATAGAAAAAGGCAAATAAACACAACTGTTGTCATTAATGAAACTGAAACAAACTTCTCAATATTCTACACCTTTTAGATTAATATTCCAAAATTCAGAAGTTATGGACTACAGGTGAAATCTTCCAAACAGGTATAAGTTATGCTTACAAATATTCTGTTACCTTAAAATATGTATCAGTCAACAACAACAAGCAGAACTGTGTGAACTCTTACAAAGAAATAAGGGAAGCAACGTTTTACAGAGCAGAGACCTGCTTCTCTCTATATTTCCTTCAAGTAAAAGCATGTTGTGTGAAATTCGTTGTGTGTAGGATAATCACTTTATGATGGAAATTTAAAACCTGTTTCAAGGATTGTGTGACCAAATGTCCACAGCTGCCTCTGTTCAATCCCAAAAGCAGCAATTGCAAGCATTATTTTCAATTTTTTTAATAGTATTATACCTAGACAAAGAAGCTTTAGTTTTGAAGAAAGCTAATACTTCCTACTGAATTACCCCAGAAAGATTTGCAAAGTTGTTATATAGAACTTTTAATGGATAAAGTTGTCAGATACAAAGGACTTGTCAGATGTTGCTTTTGCCTTTCCGTAATAATCAAACACAGTCACAGTGTCAAAATATTATTTTCTATTCCTATAGACGGGCTTATTAAGTTTGAGCAGCTTACATTTCAAATAAAAAATTTCAGTCAGTTTTTATAGGCTATACATGTTCCTTGAGTTTAAGTGCTGCTATATATGACACATTTTGAAAAGCGAGAGGTGAATATCACATTTCTGAGGCACTGATGGAAACTTCTTCATGCTTGGTGAAGAAAAGGGAATTACAAAACTCCCTGTTACCCTGGCCAGTGCAAAAGTACTGTGAAGTTTTTGCCTGGAAGAAGATAGCTGCTGTTCATCCTCAGTAAGTACTCTTGGGTTAGGACATACTGATCTAATACTGGTTAGTGACCCAAGGTCACCGGAAAGGAATTCCAGATTTCATCCAGTCTAGTGCACATGCCCCAGAGCAGGATGATCTATATCCCAGCCATTCCAGTCAGGTGGCTGTGACATGTGAGAGTGTGTCCTGTGATGGAAATAATATACTCTTTTATTTCAGTACTTCGCCTCTTCTTACCGCAGAGATTCTTTTTTCCTAAGGTCTAGTTACAATGCTCTTTATTGGAATTTAAACTTTCTTCTTCTATCTCCCATGTAGACTAGCTTCCATTCATTTTTTAATGGTATTTTGGTTTGCGGTTTGTTGGGATTTTTTTAATATTTCTAAATCAAATGTTATAGTTCAAAGAATGATGTTGCCAGTAAAGTGTAGGAAGCTTGAGAGTCTATAATTCTGTGCGGCATTATTGTAGTAATGCTCTCTCCTGGGCTGCTTTTTCTGCTTACTGATCTTTGTGGAATGATCACTGATTTTTTTACAGAGTTTGATTTTTCCTAAGATTTTTGGCAGAACTCTAGAGCTATACCTCCTTTGTTTATATTTGTCTTTTACATCAGGCATTTCTATGGATTTAATTGTTCTTTTTTTGTTTGTTTGTTTTGTTTTTTTTTGTTAGGGAACAAAAGAATAATTTATTATTCCTTTGTGAAATTGTGGTTATTAATCTTAGAAGAAACACCTAGTTAACCAAGTCTGTAAACACAGAGAGAAGGAAAACAGCATAAAAATCTTTTAGAACAGTACATACAAACAGGACTGCAGAAGTGAGTAATTCCTAATTAGACAATCAAACATGATCTTAGCTTCTGTTTCCAGACTAACAACCTTAGGCTGTCTGAGCATATTTTGGAGGAGTCTATTCAGCCAGATATTGCTATGCTTACCTTTGTTCTCCCTCTAAATGGGTCTCTAATAAAGTTTATGAAAAATTACCTAGCAGTGAAAGTTTTAAAAATTCAAATTTGAAGTAAAATGCTGTAGCTATTATACAACTAATAACCCTAAAAATAGTCAAAAGCTTTGTCTGATTCAACAGAAATTAAGACATATAAGACTAGAGTAGCTAGCACCTTGTGACCTGTTCTTTGCTATATTCTGCTTTAAATCACAGAGTAGATGGTTTCTTTACTTTTTGATGAGCCATAAAATGACAACAAACTGGCTTTTGCACAATGCCTTTATTCAAGGAAAAAAAAAAAAAAAGTAATTCATCCTTGTTTAACAACAATTCTCCATGTTTTACAGAAAACTGGGACTGTTCACACCCTGAGAGAATTTTTCATTAGCCCTTCTCCTTACTTTTAAAACAGAGTTTTTTCCTTCATTTCCACAGCATGTCCCACTAAAATTACTGTCCATCTGGAAGCACAGCATCTGTGTTGTCCTGTGCCTTTTGCTCTGTGAGGGCATAACTGAGCACTGAAAACCTGGAGCAAAGGAGACAAGTTTTAGGGACAGCAATACCCCCTTTCCACCACCAAAGGCAATTTCCTCAAGAAGAATTGTCAAGATGATTTCTTAAATCAAGGGAAATGTAAACTGTTGCCAAACAAAGAATGGCCAAAGCAAATTAAAACCTTTTTGGAAAAAAGGGAACTTTCTAAAGGATGTCCATCTGTCTGGGTAAATTAGGGATGCATGCTGTCTTTGCAGTGTATTTGTTGCTGCGAAGAAAATGGGACTTAAGCTTCCCAAATCTACAAACACAAAAGAACACAGAGAGTTACTTATGACTCTCTTAATTTTAATGAAGAGTTTCATGAAAGAAGGTGAATGAGAGTATTGCATTATAAAATTTACACATTTAAGAAAAATACTTAAGAATACATGAGTAGCAGCACTGCTAAAATACATGAAACTAACAAAACACTGGAAGTAAAACAGTAGAGCCCACATGATAAGAATATATTATAGACAGAAAAACAATGTAGAGAAAAAATGACTTTATTAATATGTGCATGTGTTTGTAAGCTAACACAGAAAAAGAAGGGCAGATAATAAGGAACTAAGATGATTAAATTTCACTGTGCAGAAGAGACACGCACATGACTGTAAACAGGATTAGAGAGATTAAGCTTGGAATTGCATTGTAGTAGAATACATTCCTAAAGGTCTCTGGTGCACACTAGTACAACACTAACAAGGAGACAGGTTTAGTTTCTGAAAGTAATTTAGACTCCTTTGAGCATTGTCTGAAGCTTTAAAAAGCTAAAAACCTTAGAGAATCTGGGCCTACAACATCCACAAATAGGTCTGTAATGTATCATGTGCACTTCTCTGCTATCTTCAGAGTCAGAGATCTTCAGAGTCAGTGAAAGAGTCTGTATGAAAATTAGGAATGTAAATCCACATTTTAGCTCCATTACTCTAAGAACATCACAACAAGCCTTTAGAAAGTGATCACTAGACCTCTCACCCTGTTAATTATACTTTACATTCAAATAGAGATAGTCTCTATTTTGTTTTATTTTTTCCTAGAGGTATCTTTTCCAGTATAACTATATAAGCACATGTAAAATATAGTTAAGTCACACTGTCTATCCAAGAATATTTTACTATTGGACTGACATACACAGATATCCTTCTCTGTTTATAGGCTCCTAAGTGGTTGTCATGGTTTAACCCCAGCCAGCAACTAAGTACCACACAGCCACTTGCTCAGTCCCACCAGCTGTACCCCTGGGGAGGAGAATCAGAAAAAGGTAAAGCCAGTGGATTAAGATAAGAATGATTTAATAACTGAAATAAAGTTAAAAATTATTAATAATAATGATGGTAGTAGCTAATAGGGACATAACAAAAAGAGACAGAAAGATAAAACCCACGAAAGATAAATGATGCACAGTACAATTGCGCACCACGGGCTGACCAATGCACAGCTTGCCCCTGAGCAGTGACTGGCATCTCCCACCCAAATTTTACTAGTTTGTATACTGAACACAAAGTTCTACGGTACAGAATATCCCTTTGGCTAGTTTGGGTCAGCTTTCCTCCTGTACTTCCTCACATCTTCTTGTGCCCTTCCTCAGTGGCAGAGCATGACAGACAGAAAACTCCTTGACTTAGGTAAGCACTGCTTAGTAATGAAGGAAACACCAATGTACTACCAATATTACACTCATACTGAATCCAAAACACAGCATTGCACTATCTGCTAGGAAGAAATTAACTCTATCCTCACTGAAACCAGGACAGCAGTACCTTAATTAACAGGAAATGTATGTAAATAATACATAAAATTACTTAAATTGTCTAAATTAATCCTCAGTTCCATTAAAAAAGCTGTTGAATGAGAACTTGATAGGATCAAAGGGATCAAAGGAAAGAAAGAGAAACTTGGATAGAGCAATATCCATTTATAGTACTGATAATTTTGCCAGATTTTAAAAACAATTTATATTAAAAAAGAAAGCATCAATAAGTTTGAACATAAGCACTAATATTTACTGGTTTCTAGAAGGAAAACTGAGGGTGTGTATCTGGTAACCTGCACATCAGAAATACTTGTTAATGGTTCATGGAATATTAAATACACCACTCAGGGTCCTAATCAATCATTTTTTTACCAGATCTTCATCATTTTGTTGAAAAATGCAATGATCCATCCAAAAAGATTAAAGTTCAAAAGGAACCTGACTACGGGCATAAGGAACCTTATTATGACATCTGTAACTAAACCATAATCCTTCATTTTCAAAAGGTGCTTAAAGTCATAGTAAGAAGAAAAAGAACTATCATCGATTAGTATATCACAAAGATCAGTTTATGAGATATGGAACCATAGGGAAGATAATGTGAGAGCTGAGTGTTGGTATTGATATTAGTATTGTTACTCATATTAACATTACTGTTATATTTTACTTTATTTCAATTATTAAACTGTTCTTATCTGAACCCATGGATTTTACCATTTTCCAATTCTCTTCCCCATCCACCAGAGCAGTGGAGAGCGGGTGAGCGAGCAGCTGCTTGGTACTTAACTGCCAACTGGTGTTAAACCCCAGCAGTCCTTTTCAGCACCCAAAGTGGTGCATAGAGGGTTGAGATAATGAAAGATCTGAACAGAGTGTGTTAAACCAGATTTGTTATAAGCATTCATTGTATTGGCTCAATAGATGCTAGTCACAATGTTAATTTATTTCCTCTTGTTTATTTCTGCTTGTTCTTAGGGTTGAATTGTGTAACACCTCACTTGCAATGTGTGTTTGCTGTTTTAGTGTTTAACACCACTGGGGCCTGGGCTAAGGTTCTTATTTTGTTGTACTTTGTAATACTGGCTTGTGATACGATAGAACTGCTCATTGTGAAATTAACCTGGTATGTGTTATCATGATTGTTGTCATCTCTGTACTTCAGAAGCCATCTAAGGGGAACTATCAACAATTATATTTTTGCATTTTCTCCTCAGAGAGCCAACTTATGGAGAAGTCTTCCCACATCTTCCCCTTCCCTGCCAGGCTAATTACACTTACTGTCTGAGAATTCTGAAAATTCTGAATATATTTAGGATGTTTAAATCAGCATGGTCTTATTGCTAGAAATCAGCATGTCGCTGAATGTGTTCCAGTTCTTGTTTAAGGATAAACAATTTAAGAATACTCTCCAGAGATCTGTACCAAGGTGGGATAGTTATGAGTGGCAGGGTGTGTGGGGTAGTATGACCAAGTACCTAGGACAGTGGGCACCTCCAATGTCTTGAACTTGACCTCTGAAAGAGTGCAGAATCCAGACACACTAGTGAAAAAAACTTTGGAAAAATTCTGCTATTGCCCTGGCAATTAGAGAAGCACAAATCACAGTGCTGCAGCTTGGCCCATGCCTACCAAGCCCTGCTTAGTACCCTCAAAGGGAAGAGGAGGTCTGTGGATCTGATCGCAAAGTGACAGGCACTGCGACTACTCCAACCACAGTGACAGAAGCTACAGCTGAACCAGAGAACCAATCATGCCATTGTCACTTGCCCCTATACACAAGAAGAAATGGACACTGAAGTTAGCTTTTTTAGTGAAGGTGGATGAATTAGTTATCACAAGAACAGGAGGAAGAGGCAGAAGAAGAGGTGACCTCTCAACCCTTATCCCAGGGTGGGCTGCAGGATATACAGAAAGATTTCTGCCATCATGCAGGTGAGCAGATTATCACATGGCTGCTCTGATGTTGGGATAATGGAGCTATTACCCTGGAATTACAGCACAGGGAAGCCAAGCAGCTCAGATCACTTTCAAGGGAGGGAGGTTTTGGCAAAGTTGTTGAAAAAGGGGCAACCTCTGGAGGCAACTCCTGTCAAGTGTGACGGTCCTCCTTCAGGGAAGATTTTATATGTCACCCTGGCAAGTGGGTGGCAATGGAGAGAGGTGCCTGAGGGAATTAGCCATGCTAGAGACGATTTATTACAACCACAACAACATGCAGTTACCCACAGATACAAAAAAAGTCAATGCGCACAACCCATGTGGAGGAAGTTTGTACGAAGTGCACCATCGTCATATGCAAACTTACCGCATATGACTCCAGCTCATTGGCAGTAATGAGCTGGAGAAACAAAGAGGCACCAACTATGGATGAAGCAGCTCCCCTGCTCACAGAATACAAAGAAAATCTCTCTTCTTCCCTATGGACTTGAGAATCAGCTCTAGAAAAACTGTCCAAACAGTGTGAAAAACTCTTCCAATAGTTCCAGCAGCAAAAAGAAGATAGGTCTTACTCCAAACTTGCACAGACCAACATCTCAGCTATTAACAGTAAGCATTCTTCTGCTCAAGAGAGAGGATATAGAAGGTACGCACCACAGGGTACCCTATGGTTTTACTTGCAGGGTCAAAGAAAGAACATGAGGAAGTGGGATGGGAAACCTACCTTAAGGCTTTAGTAGATACCAGTGCAGTATACCCTAATGCCAATAAGCCATCAAGAGAGAGAACCCATTTGTATTTTTGGAGTGACAGAAGGATCCCAACTGCTGACTGTACTGGAGGTTGAAATCAGCCTGACTGGAGTGGGAAAAGCACCCCATTGTGACTGGCCCAGAGGCTCCATGCATCCTTAGCATAGGCTATTTCAAGGGAGGGTAGCAACTGATGCTACATGGAATAAGTGGGTTGCATTGATCACACAACGAGCTTGATAACAAAATCCCAGTCATCCAGGAATCTTGGAAGTGATCATGGGCAAGCCAGAAGGCAAAGATTTCAGAATGTCACCAGAGGAGAAGGTGATGCGTGCTGAAGAGGCCCCACTGTATAATTACCAGAAAATGAGACAGAATATACCCTGTTTACTAGTGGGTCCTGCTGTATTGTAAGAAAGCCCCGGATGTAGAAGGCATCTGTATGGAGTCCCAAGCGACAAGTTGCAGAAACTGCTGAAGGAGAAAGTGAATCAAATCAGTTTTCTCCATAACCCATGGTCAGCTGGTGTGTCCTGGATCATGCAGGCAGCTGTGGGCTACTTTTCCACAGATACTCTTTTCTGCAGCAATTATTGAGATCAGCTTCCCAATTATAAACAAATCCTTTAACATCTGTTTGGAAAGAAATGTTTTCTTTTAATCAAGCTGACAGATATAGGAATTAACATCATCTTTTCTAAGGAAGAACTTACATGTACTACTTTTTTTTCCCTAGGACATGAGAGAGCCAGGGACTGAAGACTCTTCTATGAAGCACAGTTAAACCCAATTAAGTACATAGGCTTAATAGTCTATATAGTAGCTGCAGTCCTCTTACAAAACAAATTCAGCATCTTTCTTAAATTAGTATGATATAAAGCCCCAATCTTCTGCTTTAAAGCTTGATAGTCAAACCTCCCTTTCCCTAGCACTGGCTTATTCTGTGTAAGCTAAGCTGTCCAAATAAAACCAATTATTCAGATAATGTAACTGAAAGAGTTGAAAAATACATTGGGTAAATTATATGACAAATTGATCACACATTTTAGCTAGTAATAACTGAATGTCATCCTTTAATGCCAAGTGAAGACATCATATTAAAACCAGATTTGTCTTAATGTTAGCAAATATCTGTAATTGAGTTTTGACTGGGAAACCAGCACATACAGAGAAGGTTGTCATTAAATGCTTCACAAATGTCTTTGCTATAATTAACATTACCATGCTGTTCCCATTACTAAGTCCAGGGAGTTCGCATAATGTTTTCTACTTGCAAAGGCAGAATGTTAACAATCTGCACTGTGATCATTATAATGAGAGATCAGAAAGAATAACACCAGGAAGGTTAATGAAATACTGCAGCTGACGCAAAGATGCCCAGCAGGTCAACAGAGGCACTGTGCTTAGAGCTCATGCAACAATGATGCACCATGATGTCATCCCTTAAGAGCATAAACGGAAATCTGCTTTTATACTAACTCACAGTGTCTCATTTTCTTTCCGTTTTCCCTCGAAGAGGGATGATTTTCTATCAGTGACTATTTCTGTGGGTGTCCATAACTATCACTCCCCCTGAACTTCACCAGAAGTCACTGCTGTCAGTCTGAGAAAATTAGAAAGACAGAATAATGTCCAACTTCTTCACTAACTGCACCAAATTTCATAAACACAGGAACAAAGCAGTCAAAAATGCTTTGTCAAGAAAGGAAAACAATGCAAGCAGATGTAGTCTTTGTTCCATGGTTTACAGTACATGAGGACCTGACCTCTTTTCCTAAATCCCATTAACAATTTCTGTAGAAAACTTATTTCTCTGCATCTACAGTGGTATGAATAAGGTGGCACAAGTCCTAGCATAAGTACTGTGAGTTTAAAGGTGTGAAGATGGTTACAAATGATCCTAGGTAAAGGTACCTCTGCAAAGCTGTTAGCAGCCCTGCAATACAGGCATCACTGACAAAAGCTGAGGTTTTGCCAGGTGAGTACAAAAGCTACAAAGAGAACAGTCCTTTTCCAATATCCATCAGTCCTCTCTCCCCAGTAAACCTGTCTGATTTGCTCTTCTTCAGAGCACAGAATCTCTGCATCCAAACACCACTTTTTAGGTATAATCAAAGCACCATGGATCAACACAGCACGTTCAGTGCAGATTCAGAGAGGTAAAATAAAACAGTATGCTTGGTGCTCCTTGAAGAGCTACATGCAATTAAGCCAGACATGTATGGCAAGTGGGCTTAGTACTGTCTCCAAATTTTAAGTCAGCTGTTTGTTCAGACCTTGGCAACAGCAGGCCATATGTGGTTTATTGAGCGTTAATCTGCACAAATGCTCTGCTGCTACTGCAGTGCTGGTAATATTAAGCCTGCATGTAATGCAGAGCTTAAATTCATTGAAAGGAGGAAAGTCCCAAATCTGTTCTTTTCATGACTGGCAACCCAGGAAGTGCAATGTACGTGGAAACTCTGGAAAGATGGAAAAAGTGTGGTGAAGGAAATGGCAACTTGAAGTAAACAAAGCATATGGTTAAGGACAAGGGAAAAGTTGTGTCAAATCTGGAGAGTAAAAAAAAAAAAAAAAATAGGGAGAAAGCAAAAAAAAGCCATGTATTCCATATCTAGAAATAAGTTTAGAATCTGAGAGCTGGTGGGTTTTTTACATGCTGTAGTATAATACATTCCCAAGCCTGCTTGTCTCTGAAGGCTACTGTAATCCAAAGTGGACTGTTTGTCTGTCCTGTGGAGCCGATTGAGCAATGTCCTGACAGAGAAATAAATCAAGTGGTCTCAGCTACACAGCTGACTCTGCTTCTAAGATCTTCTTTCAGTAGGCAAGCAGCAAGGAAGGCAAAAGAAGTACCTTTCTCAAATAAACATGAGGGTTATGAGACTTGACAAGGGGTGGTCAACACTACCAGTTGTGAGAAGCCCCTTTGGAGAAGCCATTCTGTTTCCTGCTGCTTAATCACAGTGAGGGGCTAAAGAGAGTTTGTAAGAGCTCACCACCTGAATTAAAGGCTAAAGTTAGGTCAGATGAAAAGATGAAGACACATGTACTGACTATGTGATTCACCTACCAGTTATCTGGGGCTAATACACTCCCTGATACAAAGATTAAATGTTCTCCTTGGAATCTTTTACAGAGCTCAATTTCAATTGTTTTTTCTTTTGCTTTATGTAGGAAATGTCATTCTGCTCAGCAGTTTCCATGCAGCCAAACAAAATGTGAAAGAAATCCATGCCAACAAAAAATCTAAGAGGATCTTGTCCAGGCCAAAATCTGGATCAGAGAATACAAAGTGAATTCAGAAAATGTGGACATGCCTAACTGGAAAAACTCACCTGCACATTAACATCCAGGATCTACTTATGTGTACTTACATTGTCTCCATGCTGGCCTTGGTTCAGTTCATTTATCAAGGATGGCCTGTAAAGACCCACTTCTAAAGAACAGCATTTTGTTTGACTACAGTTCCCTCTCCTGTCATGTTGTTTTTTCCTTTCTTCTCCTTTTTTTTTTTTTTTAATTTTATACCCACTAATATCATTCTGTGATGAGGATGTCAGCTTTCAACCTTCTGCCTACATTATCTTCCATGCATGTTTGTTGCTGATGGGCTGGCTCTTGTGACTAATCTGTATTCTGGTGCGCTCATCCTCATCCAGCATACATCCCTTTGCTGCCTGCTGACTTTAGTCTGCATTTGGCTGTCTCAGGGAGATGGTCCCCAGCATGTGCTCTAATGATTGGATTTTGTTTCAGCTCTTCCTGTTTCCAATGCAAATTTCATTTGCATGTAATTTACCTTACAGTTATTAGCCAAAGACACATCTTAACCTTAAATGCATGCCATTGCCAATGCCCTCCACAGGCTTCTTCTTCAGTGGATTTGCCTTTTTACTCTGTTTTTCAGTTTTTCGTGGTATACCTACACTCCTTTAACGAATCACATTTCTACTCCCTCAAAGGCATCTTCATTTGCCTGCTCAACTATGTAGTTTTCTCTTTCTTTCTGAATTGATCTCGATAAGAATTACGTATTTGTTTAATGTATGTCTATGTATTTTGTCTAATTCTTTTCTCTTTGTCTAAAGGGAAAGTTCTGGTTGCTAAGCAAACTCAGAACAATTTAGATTTATAGTTTTAGTACCTAGTGTTTAAGTCAAAAAAAGGTGCTTTTAGTTTTGCTAAAAAGCAGCAACAAGTTGTGCAGCATTACTGATGTTTCAAAACATCAAACAAAATATAATTTAATCCAGGTGTTGCCTGATTTAGCACCACTGTAAGTCTACAGACTATAGCAAGTTTACCTGACAGAGAAATTAGAACATAATCTTGGGCTCTCTAGATGTGTTCCCTGGAGTGGTTTTACTGTACTGTAATATCTGAAGATACATGGAAGTGCAATGCCAAGTACTGCTGGAAATGAGCCTCAAACTGCTTTTTGTCTAAAAAGAAAAAATGGCATATCTTGACCTTAGTCTGAAACCAGGACCAAGCATTGTAGGTTTGCCTCCTGCAATTGATATTCTTTCTCTTTATGCCAGCTTCAATACACCATTATGCATAAATTTCAGACTGACTTATTGGACCCCACTATTACAGTTAAATAAGAATAGAAAAAAACCAAATAGTCATAGGATCCCTGTTTAAATAGCCTCTAAATCTTCCTTTTGCTCAAAAATTGAGAGATCCTATCCTCCCCTTCCACTGCACTTGTTCCTCTAACCATTTCTGAGATAAAAGAAATCTAGTCATATTTTGACTCTTGTCACATGCCAAAATCTTGATCAGAGAATACAAAGTGAATATCAGAAATCTATGTCTCTCCAGACAGAAAATTACACACAGGAAAAGAAAGGCCAATGTCACTCTCAGGTGTCAGCCTCTGGATGGAAGGTTGACTTGCCTCCCATTACCCACATGCCCTGGCCAGGCATCATCCACCCTCAGTACTTAGCAAGGAATCTTGATTTCATTTTTAAGTGTAAGGAGTCTAGAGCTGCCCAAGCCCAAAAAGACAAATGCTGCACATGTTGTGTGTCTGTGGCCTCCAGGGAAAGAGCACTCCCTCAGCACTAAGAGATCGGAAAGACAGCTCTGCCTGCTGGCAGTATTAGAACACAAAGAGATTGACCAGGCTGAGGTCACCAGCTCCTCTGGGGCAGGGCAGCTCATGCTGGAGGGACCAGGTCAGGGCAAAGGACTTCCCCCAGTGCTGGGAAGCTCTATGGAGAGAGTACCCAAAGGCCAGACTTCAGTCTCTAATACGGCTGAATGCAGTACACCTGTAATAATGCTCTCATCCTGCAAGTTACACAGTGGCCTACTCCAGCAGAAACCAGATGTCGTATTATTGCATCATGTCAGCGTTAACCTGAACAGGAATGCAGAACAACTCGGAAAATGGCTGCCAGATTGCAATGCCCTTGAGGAATCCTGACATAAAAGGCCTTTGATGTTAACACTTTGGTGGCTCATAAGTACCTCTGCATGTCTTTCCTGCAGCTCAAGAATGCTGAGCTTTTTGTCTCACAGTACTTACAGGTTGTTTTCTTTGACTTATTTTAATTTTAATGAAGATCAGTGTTTCTCCTAAGTGCACTGAACTTGACAGAATATTTTCTTATTCATGAGACAACATTTCAAACCCTTTTTCAACTCTTTCCTATGTCACTTGACAAAGACATGGACATAAACACATGTGTCTGACACATCTTTGCTCCAGACACAATCTTCAGAATGAGCAGAAACTACAATCAGAAAAAATGTATTGCTATAGAAAATATATTACAATTTCTTGATACACACAGTGTGCTTTCTCTGCGAATGAGGGAACTGCTTTTTTTGAGGGAACCTTTCCCCCACCCCTCTTTTCCTTCTAGGCTTAACTTCAACTTCACTCCCAATTTCTCTACCTCTTCTCCCCAAACTGCACAGGGGGGACAAGGAATGAGGGTTGCAGTCAGTTCATCATATGTTGCACATGACAGGTTGCAGTCAGTTCATCACAAGTTGTCTCTACTGCTCCCTCCTCCTCACTCATTGCCCCTGCTCCAGCGTGGAGTCCCACCTATAGGATACAGCCCTTCATGCACCCTCCAGCATGAGTCCTTCGCTCAAACTGCAGTTCTTCACAAACTGCTCCAGCATGGGTCCTTTCCATGGGGACATAGGTCTTGCCAGGAAATCTGCTCCTGCATAGGCTGCTCTCCATGGGTCTCAGCTCCCGACACGAGTTCTGTAACACGGGCTCTGCCTGGGCTGCAGCACCCTTCAGGGCATCTCCATCTGCTCCAGCATGGGGTCCACCATGGACTTTCATGGGTTGCTGGGGAAGAAACTGTATCATCATGGTTTTGACCACAGTCTGCAGGGAAATCCCTGCTCTGGCGCTTGGAGCACCTCGTCCCCCTCCTCCTTCACTGACTTTGGTGTTTTCAGTCAGTATCCCACATACTGTCTTGTTCCAGAATTTGGAAAAGCTTATTTGGCTCAACTGGCACACCATCTGCTCTAGTTTTCTTTATCTGTATTAATAGTAGTAATAGTAATGACATAAAAGAAAAAAAAAACCAACCCCACAACAAAACAAAACTAAAACTAAACCTTTCCGTTAACTGACACAAAGGAAAGATTTTTGTGAAACTTTTCTCATGAAAAAAAAGCATCAATGAAAATGTGTGCTACTTCCAAGATGTGGTAGTAGAAATGAAGACAAATACGAGAAGAAAATATGAAGAAAAAAAAAAGAGGTGTATTTTATACAAGGAAGCATAGAGTGAGATAAATACAAGAAATATCAATTCCAGATACATTTTTGAAAGCAACAGATTCAGTCAGATGGCATCTGGTCCATCAAAAGAAGAAATTCAGAGTGGCAAATACAAACTACTGGATTTTGGACAGTGTGTTGCCTTCCAAAGAAAGCAGAGCCAGAACAAATGATTTGATCTTTCTCCAGCAATTTTATTGATCTTGTTTGTCAGGATATAACTTTCCAGGTCACACCATTTGTTTACAAACACAAAATCATACAACACCTGGAGAGGATCCTTAAATTAAAGATCACTTAGTCCAACCCCTCTGCCATGGACAGGAACACTTTCCACTAGACCAGGTTGCTTAAACCTGGCCTTGAACATTGCCAGCGATTGGGCAGCCACAGCTTTTCAGGGCAACCTGTGTCACACCACCCTCATTGTAAAAAATTTCTTCCCTGTGTCCAATCTAAAGCTACCTGCTTTCAGTTTAGAACTGTTGCTCCTTGTCACTACAGGCCCTGGTAAAAAGACGACTAATCTTACTCTTCTGGAGTTTTTTCCTTTATTTGTTCTTTTTCTTGCCTTTGCTCGAAGGACATTCCAGATGAGATTCCACACAGTCTTTCTACCCAAATCTCATTGCAGCTATACAGTTTTAATTTTAGAGGGGTCAGTAGCAATGTTTTATATTTTTTCAAGTCCATGAACTTCATTGATAGTGACCTCTCTCATTAGGTTCATGCATAACTATTTTGGTTCATGCTATCATTCCTGTTTGATTTATCTACTTCCTTAATGCAAATCCATTAACATCATGTTCACTTTTTAAAGTGATCAAATATTTTCAATCTGCTCTGACTACACTGAAAGTCTTCCATTCTTTATGCTTCCTATAGAATATTTTATGCGTTACGCTAAATTCAGAGATAGAAAAGTTGCATGAAAATTAAAAAAAAAAAAAAAAAAAAGGAAAAAAAAAAACTCCAGGAACC
>NW_009944904.1:20732-21427 GCF_000696875.1 Nestor notabilis
AAGTATAAAAGTTAAAAAAAAATGAAAAGGGGGAAAAAAAAAAAACCCCCCCATCCACCAAAAAAAAAAAAAAAAAACACACAAAAAACCCAACCAAACAAGAAAAACCAACCAACCCCAAAACCATCACCACAAAAATTTTATTCTCAGTACAGTATTTATGTCAAACTAGTAACTGTAAACCCAAGACTTAACAAATTAATGTGAGCTAAATGTCAATGGACCAGAATATGTTACTGTAAAATATTAAGAACCTGCTGACACTTCATTAAAAACTTTGATGTCCACCACATCCCCACCATGCTACAACATCTAATTAACTGCAACAATCAAAGATAAAGCGTGGATATGCTTGCTCATAAAACTCAGCCTTCTGAAAGAATTATTTCTGTTAAAGACTGAATCAGCTCTTTACTGGGAAATTTCTTTCCTCCACGAATTCCCAATTCATCTTTAATGCAGGGCCTTGTGCTGACTGTCAGTTGCTGTCATGGTGAATGCGTATCTTTATTGTGCTTGCTTCAGTGGATTCTAAACTTTGCCTACTCACTTGCTCTACTTTTCTCGTTATTTTCAGATTTCTCAGTCACAACCGCAGTGTCACAATACATGCTCCTGACGCCTCCCTCCTTTTTGCCAAATTTCAGATACCCTGTCAGAGGCCAGTTCTGCACCTTCCGCTTCACCTCTGTGGC
>NW_009944904.1:21682-32343 GCF_000696875.1 Nestor notabilis
CACTACGAGCACGTGCGGACTGCCCTGCGGAGGGGGTTGCCCGCTCCTCCCAGCTGCGCCCTGGTGGGCCCTGCCTTGCCTCCGCCTGTGCCTCAGGTGGCGCCACCAGCCCCAATGGTCAGAAAAGCAACAAGCCGCTTTCTTTACACATCGTGTTGTTTGC
Organism: Nestor notabilis; assembly: GCF_000696875.1. Taxonomy (NCBI): domain Eukaryota; kingdom Metazoa; phylum Chordata; class Aves; order Psittaciformes; family Psittacidae; genus Nestor; species Nestor notabilis. The sequence goes on from NW_009944904.1 coordinate 21,846, forward strand.
AGGAGTTGATACATTTAGATGTCTGTCTTGCACAATCAGAACAGAAATCAGGGTTGCTTCCAAACAGCTTGTTGATTTAGTGCTTAAGTCACATCAGGGATAAGAATTCCTGTCTTATCAGGAGTGAGATTTCCTGTGAGGAAATGCTGAGAGATTTGGGGTTGTTCAGTCTGGAGAAGACTCGACTCTGAGGAGACCTTATTGTGGCCTTTCAGTTCTTAAAAGGGGACTGTATGAGAAAGATGGGGAGAGACTTTTTAGCAGGTCCTGTTGCAATAGGATGAGGGGTAATGGTTTTAAACTAAAAGAGAGGAGATTTAGGCTGGACGTAAGGAAAAATTCTTTACAATGAGGGTAGTAAAATACCAGCACAGGTTGCCCAAAGAGGTGGTGGATGCACCCTGGAGACATTTAAAGCCAGGCTGGATGTGGCTCTGGGCAACCTGATCTAGTTAAAGATGTCCCTGCTTGTTGTAGTTGGACTAGATGACCTTTGAAGATCCCTTCCAACCCAAACTATTCTATGGTTCTATGGTTGCCTGATTCAGAAGACAGCTGATCTCTTACCGACCTTGCAAAATCATAAAATCATCTCTTTAAGATGAAATAAATTACAAACTACTCCAAACTTTCAGCTTGCTTTCCATAGCCTGTTCATCATCATATATTCCATATTTCAAGTTTAGGAAAGAGCTAACATGTTTTGATAATGCAGCTTCAAATTTGGATTCTTTTCCCTGTTTTGAACTATAGCTAATAAATACAGCAAATGATTCAGCTGACTCTCTCTGGAAAGACACACGGAAATTATGTTTGAAATTTCTTCCATTTATGTCACTGCTTCTGTGGCATTTCAGCCTGGACGTTCTGTTCTACCTAGTCCTGTTTAGTCTGTTCAGGTCTTATTATTTTCCTTTTATAACTTTCTACCATACAATACTCAGGAATCACTATAAGACACCAGCTGATGGACATCTATTTTGTCTGTAATCAAGTTGGTTTTTTCCAGTATTCCTCCCTTACTTTCTGTGACCCTCTTAAAATACTCAACAAAATGATTACTGATGTAAGGTAATTTGATTAATCAAATTAGCCGGTCTTGAGGGCTGAGGCTGAAGTCTGAGGCTGAAGAGTCATAAGCCATAATAAAATTGAATGAAGAGTCATCAGAATATCAGCAGAAAATGCCTCTGGTTCCTGAAGCTGCTGCCAAAGGGCAGAGAGTTCCAGAGGGCTAGACTGAGTGAGGCAACTTTCACTGAGTTCATTAGGATCCATTATGGAACAATTTGAAAGATTCTTAACAAAATTTAGGATTCCTGGGAAAAGAAGTTAAAAGATGTACAAAACAGGAGCAATGGAGTCCGTCAGATGGGAGACCGGGTCAAACTCCAGGGAAATAATGACCTAGAGGAAGAGTCGTTCATAGTGAGTTCAGGAAAATCAGACCCACAGCCTAGTTCCATTCACAGAGGCCTTTGCCAAACACTTTTATGCTTATTTCCATGTTAGAAAGATGGGACTTCCCTCCTCCCCTCTCTTGCATTTTAGGAAAACAGTAAAAGATAAAAAACTTGCCTTTTCAGGTAAACCAAACACCACAATAAAAACTGCTCTGGTTCAATCTTCTCGCTTTTTTGCCTGCAGGAGTTGTTTCAGCTCACAACTCTTCTGGGCCAGGGGGAAGTAAAAATTAGTGGTAGCCAGGTGTTTTTCAGCAAAAGCATGTTTGTTTTTGTATCTGAAAATTAGTGTAAAAAGGAATGATTAGTACAAGGTCTGTTCTTAAAAACATAGATAGGTAGATAGATAGACAGACATAAATAAAAGCTATTGTTCCTTACGTCTTAAAAAAAGTTCATACAAATGTAATACAGCCTAGGAAGCTTGTCCAATAGAAAATGTAATAAAATAAATATATGTATTAGTTTTATCTATATCTATATGTAATCAAGATAGAGATCCAATGGCTATATCCAACAGGAAGAAACATAAAAGACTTAGAGTAATGCTTGCACATTACCATGAGGCAAAATAAGCAGTATTGCAGGAAGAAGCAGTGTTCCAGGAGAGTAAGGTAGTGATTAGACTTGGGGCAAACAAACATTTGTGATACTGTGTAGACAGGACTACATAGTGTCACAGGAAAACTTTACAGATGGTGGAGGTCTGCATTATTTAAATATTTTATCCACTTTGATTTCCCAACTCCTAGGTCCCTTCCATACCCTCCCCAAAATCTGTTTATCTGACATCACTAAAAGCAATAGAGTTCAGTTGGACTCTATATGGGGACAACCTGTCACTAATAACAACCCAACATGACTCAAAATTATTTCTGATTTTATTTTGTTTATTCAAGCACCTACTTTTTTCATCGTTTTTCCTTAACTATTTTCTTTTCAAATCATTTTTGCCCTCCTCAAACTCTATGGATTGATCAGTAAGACTTTTATTCTACTGAAAATGTAAATAAAAAAAAAAACCCAACATATCCGAACCTACATAAAACATTTCAATTAACTTCCCATTTAAATTAAAACATGACATTCTGTGTGCAAGCTTCAAATCTGAACGGTCAAAACTTTCAAGGTAGTTGAAAGCCTTGTAGACAGCTTCTCTACACACTCAAACAAATTCCAAAAAAGTTGTTTTGCCATCATTACCCATGCATAAAAGCAAACATAAAAATGTAAGAGACAGCTGTAGTGTAGGAAAAAAATATTCCTCACCATTTTCCCCCTTTGGCCTTCATCAGAGCATCCCAAGGTGCCACAATTTTTATGTGGTTAACATATGCAACAAGCAGTGCTTACTGAAGTCATGACAAATTAATTCCCTGGTTTGGGCTCTGGAATCAATTTTTGTTTTCCCAGCCTGTGTAGAAAGATTCATCACTTCAGAAAGCAGCAATAGAAGCAGTAAAAGCAATAGCTTGTGACAGAGGAGGTGTATTGAAGTAATGATTTAGCAAGTTCAGAGTATGAAATGGATTATTTGAATCAAAAAGGGCTCAAATGTGGCTTGGATTTCATGGTTGTGCATACAAGAAATGGAAAAAAAAAATCCTTGATCAGAATAAGTGGGAGGGGAATGTGTATTTGTCCTTAGTTCTACTCTTCGCCTCCAAGACCAAGGCTAGAGCAGTCACTATGGGCTGCAGACAATGTTGGGCAGCTGTCTGTTGAACTCCTTACACTGGGCAAGGGAGAGCATGGTAGGACCCCCAGGTGGGTCACCCTCTGTGGATATACATCACTTGTTTTCTTGGAGTTCTTGTGCACACACACCCACACTTACCATTGAATGCTATAAATAACTCCAAATGATTCTGTGAATTGGGTGCTGCTTATCCAAACAAAGGCAACTTCTTTTTGGTTATCTTGACACTTTCATAGACATTGGCAGTGCAAAAAACCAAACAGAATGAGAAAAAAATTTGCATCTGCCCCTTCGATGATTGTAAATGATGGCAGAGTTTCTGGTAATGCTAACAAAACATCGTCAATTCCCCCTCAAGTCTTGTAGTATCTCTACCTTAATACAAATGGACTTACTGCTGTTGGCAATCAATATGTTGGAAGTGGTTAATACAAATATATTGATACCAGAAGACTCTTGCCCCACCAGACTAACAGGAGATAGTCAATCCTCCAGGCTTTCACATTGTCAGTATGCATGTATTTTGTCAGAAATAGCTGGAAGATGAATTTAAACCACGTCTTGTTATTTTTTTAGTAACCTAAGGGAGGGAGAGCAAGTCGAAAAATGTTGGAGAGAAAATACCTGTAAGCAATACCAAACAAAAAAGTCTGACCCATCTCTGTCTAGAACTGATAGATTAGTTTTCCTTATTCCCTAGATGCAAACTGTAACCCAACATGTCTATAGGATGTTCCCTGGGGAAATTGCTGTCAACTAGTTCCCTTGAAAGAAAAAGTTAAGAGAGACCTTCTTCTCTATTACCAGTTTTACTTGCTGCTGCTATCCTTTTCTTTTATATATATAAGTGATAAAGTGTATTACAGAAAAAAAGTTAAAAATTAACATGTCTTGGTTCTTTCCTCTGATGGTGTTCCGGCTGTGCTTAGTGGAATATTACCATGGTTTTTGTTAATTAGTAAATTACTCCTTATTTTGTGTCATGTGCAATTTCACATGTAACACAAGCTCTCTCAGGGTAAACTTGTCCTTACATATGAATATCTAAAAATCAGATATAGTCCCAGTGCTTCCAGCTGTGGGTGTTCCTCATGGTACAAAGACAAGGAAGTCAGTTAAATCAAATGCTCCTCTGCCAACACACTAGTTACAAAGAGTGCCGCTGAAGCTGCAGCCTACAGCAGAAAAATCAATGGAGTGTGTGTTCACATGTTTACTGTCAAACATGTGCTAAAATAATATGCAGAACTGTGACTGTATTTACTGGAGACAGACATGACTTCTGCACGCATGCTAAGTAACTCAATTGGTGCAAAGGCAAGAACTACTAATCACAGCAAGTGAAGTCATTTGATATATTCATCACTCCACAATAGAACAATATAGAATCATAGAATCATTTAGGTTAGAAAAGACCCTTAAGATCATCGAGTCCAGACATAAACCATAAACCTTGCTGTGAGAGCAAGCTTAATTCCTTAAATCTTACAGCTTCCTCCAGGGAGGTAAAAATACATTGCTTTCAAAGGTGTAGGACAAATGCTTATGCAAAGTATGATATCCTGGCAGCAAAACAAAAAAGAAAATCTGTACCCTGATCTCCTGTATCTGACTCCCAAGATAACAAAATAGACAACAGGATAGCCAAAAAAATTGATAGAGAGGCTTACATAGAAGTGGTTGCTGAGTTGTACCTGGAGGCTGGTGACAAGTGGATACAGCAGGCATCTATCTGCAGATGTGTGTCCTGTTCACTGATGGCATTGGCAAGGTGAAGAAGAGCCATCATCAGTTTAGAAGATGATGCTAAACTGAGGTGGGGGGACACCTGATACATGCAAGAGCAGGGCTACCATCCACAGGGACAAGAGCAGCAGGGAGGAATGGGCTAGAAAGAATCCCAGCAAATTCAGCAAGGACAACAGCCTAGATCAGTACCCTCTGCTCAGCACTTTGAAGATCACAGCTGTGTCCTGCATCCACCAAGAGAGTGGGGATGGAGCACTCACTCTGAAAAGTGAGGCAGTGGTACGAGAGCTGATTCAGCCCACAACAGAGACAGCTTTAGGACATCTGAAAGCACCTTGGTGCCTACAGGGAGGGGATCAAGGAGCTGAGGCCAGGCTCTCTGTCAAAGTGCCTGGTAGGAGAACAAGAGAGAGTGGCATCAGCTGAAACTGGAGAGGCTTGGCTAGAGGCGAGGAAAAGCTTTTTTCTCCACAAGGACATGGTGGGGCAGAGTGGGTGCCCAAAGAGATTGTGCCATCTTGGAGGATTTCAAGCTGCAACTGTCTAAACACCAAGCAACCTGGTCTGACCTCATGTATGAGTCTGAGGCTGAAGGAGAGACCTCCTGAAGTGACTTCTAATAGGAATTATTCTTCAGTTCTATGATCTTTGCTGATTAGCACCTCTATTTGTCCCCATTTTTAAACTGATCCTCAAGCTTAACTAGTATGTGACAGGTTGCTGCACTTAATTTGTTACAGGTCTATCAGACTGTGGGTAATAGGATCTATATTGTCTGTGAAACATTCATTTGAAATTATTAATATGTGACATTAATATTGTGACTTACTAATATTGTGAGTTGTGGTCTATCTCTTACAACCCGTTCACTAGCAACACCATGAATAGTAAGCAGTGCCTTGCTGAGATTAAAAGCACTGCTTGCTGTCAAGCTGTTTCCCTGAGCTGCTCCAAGGGAAATGGCTGTAATGATCAAGTCTTAATATTCAATTGTTTCCCCAATTTCAGATAACTCAGTCATGAGTTTCTTGGGTGCACCTACAGAAATTCAAGGGCATTCGCATTCAGCCAATGATTTTCAACTACCTCTCATTTTGTCTAATGCTGTAGGCAAGGTGCCTTTCATATGTCCCAAAAAGGCTTAGAAGCTACAGTCCCATCTCCTTAGAATGCTTCTTTTTTTTTTTTAACTTCTTGTTGTTTGGTGGTGGGTTGTTTTTTTTTGGTTTGTTTTTGGTTTTTTTTTTTTGTTTTGTTTTCGTTCATTTGTTTGTTTGTTTGTTTGTTGGTTGGGGTTTTTTTAGGGCGGGTGGGTTTTTTCTTTTTTCTTTTTCTTTTTTTTTTTTTCCTTTATTCCTTTTTTCCCATTGCAGCTTTCAACAGTTCCCCAAAATTTTCTATAATCAAAGAGTTCATTGTATGGTCACCCTGTGTGTTTGTCTCTCTCTCTAATGCATCTGTAAGCATCAGAATACGTACATCTTCATGGGATGGGCAACTTATCTGTCCTCAAGAATTGAAAAAAAGATCTCAAGGATGAATTTTGTCCCTAGATGTTCGTTCGCTTTCAGTCCATATTGTTGTAGCTCTAAAACCAGATATTTATGTTTGGGGAATATTTGGGTAATAGAGTGCTTATGACAGAACTGATGAATCTTTTCTTGTCTTTGAGACATGGAATTATGTGAGGGAGCTGGCATGGGGGAGTATGGGTTTAGAGTATCCCATATTAACCTTAATTATTAATCTTAGTGTTTACTACTAAATGCTATAACTGATCAGTGGACATGTGATAGCGGAAACACTTGTAGAGAGTTACCTTCAGCTGTGCAAGCATATTTAAGTCTACTTGGCTTCTCTCTTGGGTCTCCAGTTTTAGAAATCTGTAGATACACATTTTGTAGTGTATTTACACCCTTTGTGAAAACTTTTGTCTCCTCATTTTTAACTTTGACAAGATATATTCTCTTAATGTAGGCTGTACACTTTTCTGGGGAGCCACAGCAGGAAGTGATAAATTAGCCAAAGGTTTTTTGCTAAAAGGCTCTAAAAATTTGCAGTGATCACAGCAGCTTAAACACAGAAAGACTGACCAGGAAGAAACAGTTTATTAGTCCACTCTTAAGGGCAGACAATTGCTTACCAATACAAAATGCAAAAAAAAAGTGCCAGCTGGAGGACTGAAATTACTTAAGCCATTGCTAGTGGGAGAAGAAGAGTAACTGTGAAAAGAGAGTCTGTGTTTTTGTGTGATAACATGGACCAGTACATATTACAGTTAATGCCTTGTCCTTATTTAGCATCATGACAGGCTAATGCTTCTACTTGCCTTGGCAGCACCTTCTGACATAAGGCTACGATGATATCCCTGGCTTACAGAGAGCCTCAGAGACTATGGCCCCGGCCATCCAAACTGGATGTCTGACACCTAAGGCCACCACATGTTTCGGAGCCTTTACAACCATGGTGGAATTGCCTTGGAGAAGGGCCAAATACCCACCAGCCATGTGCTCACTCCTCTTCCTCAGCGGGAAGGGAAGATGGGATAAGAAATGTCATGGGTCAAAGTGAAGACCGGGAGATTTCAAAACCACCTCAACATACGGAAAATCACTTTAATTTATTCAGTTAAACTAAGTTTGATCAATGAGAAACAAAGACTAGAATTATAACAGCTTTTTCTAACCTCTTTGGCAAGAATAAATTTTGGATTATGTTTTCTTTATCATATGCACTGTATTTCTCAGTTGTTCTGTATCCTCCAGGAAGATATTCATTATTGATTGAAAAATACAACTGATTACAGTATTTATTTTCTTACAGCACATATTTGCACTAAGCTGTAGCTTAAAATTCACAAAGAAAAGGGTTGTTTTTCTTTAGTCATGTAGTGTGGAATAAATGGTGTGGAAATAGCCATATACAAAGCCGCACACTATAGGAACAAACAGTCTTAGTGTTACACTGTGTATAATAAAGCACCATGGTCTTAATGATCCAGCTCTTAGGCAAAAACAAAATTGTTGATCACACGAAACTACCTGGTGCTGAAAATAAAAAATGCTGCTGGGCTAGGGCGTGCAGCCTGTGAGTGAATTGTTTAGAAAAAGAGATCTGGCAAACTAAGGCTAAGGCCAAGCCATTCATATGAATACCCTTTTGTGGATGGGCACCTCAGAAACAGGGTGGCTCAAAGTGAGAGGGAGCTTGTACCCTGCAAACACTTCAGGACTCCAAAGAAGACAACTGGTTAATGGCAGATAGGAGGCTGTTGCAGTTACTGTAAAGGAAGTATTTGCAACTTATATGTGGAACAGGCACGCTCCTCTTGAGCAATGAACCTATTACAAAGCTGTGAATGTGACCACTTCTGTTATTGCAGTCACAATTCAATTAGCTGTTCTGCATGCACTGCTTGGCTCTTTTTTAAGCTCAAAAACCTTGCAGAAATCAGATATGCATGCCCTATCAGGTGACAGCACATCAACTTTCTGGCCCATTCAGTCCCTGTGATCAGGATGTGGGTGTTACTTCGTTTCCCCTGTGTCCCCACATTGTCTCTCTGAGCTCATTTATGGATCTGCAGATCAGCTTATATCATATAACCTAACATGCTGACAAGGCCCTGAGTGTTAAATGACGACTTAAAAAAGTGCAAAGAAATATCATGAAATATCTGGATAAAAATGTTGTATAATACAATATGCTAAGACCTATTATTCAACATGAGTTTTATAAAATTTAAATTGTTGAAATAACACTTATTAACATGAACTGAAAAGATATTTGTGAATACTTTGTAAACTTCAAAACCATGCCTTTTCCTATAAATAATATGTCAATAGTACTGTGTCTCACGCTCTCTTTTTCTCTCTGATCCTCTCCTTCCCCACCCCCAAAATTAAGGCTGAGAGCATCACATTCAGGAATAAGGAAAATTGAACAGTATTAGGGAAAAGAGCAAAACTGATGCTGTTTACAGAAGAGAACAAAATGGTGAAAATCTTTTCTATTAAGTTCAGCAAGTTTTGGATTAGATTCATAGGTATAATCATTGCAATGGAATTACAACAAAAGTGGGATGACAGATACAAACAGGTATCTCTAACCAACTAATACAAAGGAAAAAAAAAATGAAAACAAGACATACACTTTGGAACTGTTGGAGCAAGTCCAGAGGAGGACAATGAGGATGCTAAGGGGCTGGAGCACTTCCTGTACGAAGACAGGCTGAGAAAGCTGGGGTTGTTCAGCCTGGAGAAGAGAAGGCTGTGTGGAGACCTCAGAGCAGCCTTCCAGTATCTGAAGGGGGCCTATAAGGGTGCTGTGGAGGGACTCTTCATTAGGGACTGCAGTGACAGGACAAGGGGTAATGGGTTTAAACTTAAACTGGGGAAGTTCAGGTTAGATACAAGGAAGAAGTTTTTTACTGTGATGGTGGTGAGGCACTGGAATGGGTTGCCCAAGGAAGTTGTGAATGCTCCATCCTTGCCAGGATCAAGGCTTGATTGGGCAAAGCCTTGGGAAACATGATATAGTGTGAAGTGCCCATCCCCATGGCAGGGGTTTGGAACTAAATGATCTTAAGGTCCTTTCTAACCCTAATCATTCTATAAGTCTATGATTCTAAGTTGAGAATAAAGATGAGATAATCATTGGTGAATTAACATCTCCTTCTTAAGAGAATATGAGTAAATTTCTAAAATAAAAATACAGTGAAGTCTTGCTCATGAGCTGTGCAGAGCAGCAAGTATAAAGCTTTACTACAGAGCATTGTAAGAAACAAAAAGATTATAGCATGTCATTGTGATTTATACAGGATTTATGATCTCAGGCCACTGATGACTGCATCACTAAAAAGATAATCAAAAGCGCAGTTCTGTCCGGGACTTCGTCCAAATACAGGCTAAATAATCCTTTCTCCACAGCCTCCTTCCCAGTCAATAATCTGAATTCCCAGGAGAGCTGAACAAGAAGTAGTTCTGTTTTTCACAAAATGGATTGCCTCCTGTCCCCTTTTCTAGAATTGGTAGCTATTAAATTGGTTTGAAAAACAACAAAAATTTTCAGGTAATTTGATGTGTATCAATTTGTTCTCAGGAGACAATGTGGTCTCCTTGGTCCCTAGTGTGAATATCTTACCATAATTGTCATCTTCCTAGTCATAACACCTTCCTGGCCTGGTCCAATATTTATCAATTACATGGGAATCTACAGCAAAATGCCTTAGAAATCCAGACTTCAGAGTTGTGTTGTCAATGCCTTAGCCCACGAAAGGCTAGAACACAGAAAAATGGGAAACAAGTTTGAAAACCACTGCAGGAAAAGAAAATATCACAGTGTCACAGAAACTCAAAAGAAGAGAAAAAGAACGGATACATCTTTTGTTGAGGTAATAAAGCACAGGATACACAAGATAGGAGCAAATTTTACTGCAGGTAATATCTGAGGGAAAATTATTCTCTTGAAGCTTTTGAAACACCTGGATCAACAGATACATTTTCCAACATATGAACTAGCAAAACTATGGAGTTATGATGTACTTCTTTATACATATATTATTGTCATATATATTATTATATATATT